>NC_061115.1:108373291-108479985 GCF_002878395.1 Capsicum annuum | reverse complement strand
ATGAACCACAGGTTTAAACCCATTTAGGGTATCATTATCACTCTGGAATAAATCAAACTAACTTGTCAACCCTTCTTAAATCTCTAAGGTCAAGATCACTTAGGATTTCCAAGAAATTGGTCAATTAGGGCTCTCAAGGGTGATTTCTCTCCATAGTTATGATACTTTCAGGCATATTACTCTTTCCCGAATCTTATTTTTTGAAAAGCACTAGTTTTAAATGGTTTAATTATATGGATTTGAATGTGGGTCTTGACATGGGTTGAGGGTTTTTCAACGGTTGATCCTTAAATTGTTTTCCCATGGTTTTCATGAGCTATTCATGTTTTGAATTGAATATTTTTAAACTGATAGGGTGCATGGTTACGGGAACTATAACGTGGATCTAGGTATTCCCCCAATTTGATGTTTTGAACTTGGAAATTGGTTTTGAATAATTGTATTCCCTCAACCCACTTGTGTAAATGGTTTGGATCGTGGAATTGTCAATTGGTTTGACTTACCCACCTGAGTACTGTATAACACCATGTAAAATGAAAAAATAATAGACTAAAATATGCCATAAGGTTCAAAACGGATAAAACATAATATCTGAGAGTACGGTATATCAATACCAAAACATGAACTAAAATAAACTATCTGAACATACTGTAGTCTGAAAAACCTCTAACTGACTGAACTTTCTGAATAAGGAGTTGATGGGACATATCCTCAACTAACTCCATCTACTGAAAGCTAAATCAAAATAATGAAATAAATAATAATATCATTCTCGAATGATGAGCTCTCACTGCTAAATCTGGCTGCTGAAATTTGGAGTGCTACTGATGCTCTGGAACTCATGCTTCTGGACCTATGGTATAAAACACCATAGCGCAAATGTGTCATTACGATTGAATGTACTGGTACGCATGCGAGGTAGGCTGAATGCAGAGGGTTCAAATGCATGAACAATATTAACTTACTATATAACATAAACGTGAGAATACAAGCATGAATAAATGACTGTAACTGAATTTGTGATGATACTAACTACTGAGTCTGAATACTGATAACATGAGTTACTAATAACTGATACTGAGCAACTAGATCTGACAGTCTAGGTTCTGATGGAACTAGCTGAGTTCTGTACTGTTCTTAGTTGACTGTATCTGACAGTCCTAAATTTTGTAGAACTATCTGAGTTCTATTACTGAGACTGAGGCTGAAACTTTAACTATTGGAAGTAGTTATCTAACCTACATGACCCAAATAAAGCAATATAACTGAGTTGGGGTCCAATTTGTAACCCTAATTGGAAGGGTGTCAATACCGCGCCACCGGTAAGGACAAGCTGTGAGTGACCCTCAACTGGCAGGTACTCAAATGAGAATGGTGGGAACCCTCAACTGGCAGGTAAGCCACCTCATCAACCCTCAACTTCCAGGTTAGATATCTCAGCCTACGCTGGCTACGTAGTTCTGGAACACAAGGATTGCTTCTAAGACTCACACCCTTTACTGGTAGGTGAGTTCCTATCCTTGGGTTCACTCGGTGCTAAATCCTACTCCCATATGAATAAACACTAAACATGATTAATTGGGCTAAATTGGACTGAGTTAACTGAGTTCGTTTGACTGACGGAATACTACTGAGATTAATAAATTACTGAGCTTTCCTGAGTCATATGACCAACTGAGTTCTATTGACCATGGCTTGACTGAGAGTATCGTGAAAATATGACACTAGCTCTAGGCACACAGCTATGTTGTTAGTTACAAGTACCCCCAGAACTCGATAGAAGGAAACTGACAAGGCATGATGTTCTTGAATACATGACCAACATCAACAATCCACAATATAATAAGTTGGGGATTTCATGAAGCACATGGTTATCATAAATTTGTACATGGTAGGAATGCATATAATAAGTATCATAATTCCATACTCTAACATCATGAGCATTCCAACAAACATCTACATTGCACGTCAATAGCATGGGAGTCATTTGAACATGAGCGTAAGACATACATTTATCATATGGGTTACAATTGAGCTATAACGCACAAATTCTATCCTCGTAGGCATTTTATCAAACACCTTACATACACAACTTAGGGCATAGGTGTAATCATCAAATTACACATTATGAACAACTCCATTCATAGATTTCAACTTGTATGCTAACGTAGTTTCATGAAAAACACGTAAAGATTCCAACTTGGGAATCATACAAAAAAATAAACATGGTTACAAAACAACCCACAACATAAACATCATGATTTATAATTTGAAATAGGGTTCTTGAGCTTTATGGATGAAAGGAATCCATTAAATCAACACTATGCATACCTTGGATGGAAGATTATTGAAAACAAATGGTGAAATTCTTGAAAATGAATCCTCAATTTGAAACCCTAATCTTGTTCTTGATGGATTTGAGAGAGAAACACAATAATTTGGGTGAAATATGGCTGAATTACATGTTTGTGACTTATATAGGGGTGGGAAATTGACCATTTGGCCCTTGAGGACATGGTCATTTAATGGCTAAAAACTGGATGCCGACGCTATAAGCGACGCAGCACATTAATGGCTGTAATGTGATAATCGACGTATCGTGCCATGATCACGTTGAGCCTCAGAAGTTTTGGCTCTAGTAGCCTTCACAAATATTGACCAATGCAATTAGCGATGCAGTGCACCAAGATCGTTTTGGTCTACTATTTTGGGACTCTGACATGATCTAAATATGTTCCAAAAAATCTAAAACTTGTCCAAAAACACCTACTGACCTTCCTGATCGTGAATTAATGAAAATACGGGCCATTAAATGGCATTAAGATGGCGAGATAAGATTTCCAACTTTTGAAGGCCAAAATAGGCTAAGTCTAGGAACTTGATTAGAATTTTTTAAGTCTGGGATCCCTTGACAAGCTTAAAGGACTGAATTAAGCTCAGAAGTTTCGCGGGGTCGTACAATATCTACCCCTTAAGAACATTCATCCTAGAATGATACTGACTGAGAGGGGAGAAGAGATAAACTGACGTACTTACTGAACATGAAAAACTAAGATATGATTCCATGACTGACAGGACTGATAACTAATACACCATACTGAGCATGTATATCTTATGCATGTGTAACTGATTCATGAATGCATAACTGAGTGTTCTGATAAACTGAGTTTCTCAAAATTAGAATGCATATCTGATACATAATTATATGATTGTACTGATATAATCAAGTACCATTGTACTGAATATGCAATGGTAATTAATACCAAGTTTATGATTAAATTCTAAACATGAACTGGATACCAAGTTGTAACTGAAATCTAAACATAAAACTTGAAACCTTAAGGAGAACTGTTACCTGGAGCTAGATCTGAGTTAGCGGAGAAGAGGTGAGGGTAATTGGTTTGGATGTCTACTTCGCCTTCCCAAGTAGCTCCCTTAACAGACTGATTCACCCAAAGAACATTGACTAGAGGGACTTCTTTGTTCCTCAGTCTACGAGTTTGATAGTCAAGAATTTTGACTAGAATCTCTTCATAAAAGAGGCCATTCTGAACATGTATGCTCTGAATAGGGACTACAACTATTGGGTCACCTATGCACTTCTTGAGCAAAGATACATGGAATACTGGATGAGTTGAGGCTAAATCTGAAGGCAATTCAAGTTATTAAGCTACCTTGTGAAGCGATTAAGAATTTTGAAGAGACCGACATATCGGGGATTGAGCTTTTCCTTCTTGCCGAACTGTTTGACTCCCTTCATGGGAGAGATCTTTAGATAAACATAATCACTAATATCAAACACGAGATCCTTTGTGCACACATCTACATAAGACTTTTGTTGGCTCTAGGAAACCTAGAGTCTTTCTCTAATCAAATGGACTTTTCTAAGGCATCGAATACTAAGTCCGGCCCTAGGACTGCAGCCTCACTAACTTTGAACCAACAGATTAGAGATCTATATCTCCTACCATATAGAGATTTGAATGGATCCGTCTAAATGCTAGAATAGTAGTTGTTATTGTATGCAAACTCAATCAAAGGCAAGTGGTCTTCCCAACTACCCTTGAAATCAATTCACACGCCCTTAGCATATCATCTAAAGTTTGAATGGTCCTTTCTACTTGACTATCTATCTGAGGATAGAAGACTGTGTTGAGATAAACTTGGGTACCAAGACCCTTTTGGAACGCTTTCTAGAAATGAGAGGTGAACTGGGTACCTCTGTCTGAGATAATAGAGAATGAAACACTATGCAATTTGACCAACTCTCTGATGTAGAGTTTGGCATAATCCTCGAACAAATAAGAGGTATGCACTGGAAAAAAAGGAGCTAATTTGGTCATCCTGTCTATAATGACCCAAACTAAATCATACTGATGACGAGTACGAGGCAAACCCATCACAAATTTCATGTTCACTTCTTCCCACTTCCAAGTAGGAATATTTAACTCTTGCATGGACCAACTAGGTTTCTGATGCTCTATCTTAACCTGCTGACATATAGAGCACTTAGCCAAAAACTCTACAATATCTCTCTTCATCCCACTCCACTAATAGATCTCTCATAAGTTGTGGTACATATTAGTGGCCCCCAGATGAATAGAGTAGCGCACACCATGTGTTTCTGCAAGAATTTATTGCCTCAAGTCATCTATACCTGGCACACAGAGATGACCCTGACAATGCAAAACACCATCTCCCCCTTGGGAGAAAACCTCTACTTTCTGATCCTTGACTGACTCTTTTAACTTGACAAGACTGGCATCTGTACCCTAATTTTCTTTCACCTCGGAAACTAGAGATGATTCTGAACTACTTTGAACCCATATATTACCCTCTGCTGAATTAACTAGGAAGACACCTAGTTAGGCAAGATGATGAACTTCTTGAGCTAACTTCTTCTTTCTACTCTCAACATGAGCAACACTACCTATAGACAGTCTACTAAGAGTGTCAGCCACTACATTGGCCTTGCTCGAATGATAAAGGACACTCATGTCATAATCTTTCAAGAGCTCTAACCACCTTCTCTAACAAAGATTAAGATCTTTTTGATAAAAGACATACTGAAGGCTCTTATGGTCTGTGAAAACATCTACACGCACCCGTACAAGTAATTTCTCCAAATATTTTAGGCAAATACTACGGCTGCTAACTCAAGATCATGAGTCAAATAATTTTTCTCATAGGGTTTAAGCTGTCTGGAGGTGTAGGCTATGACCTTACCATACTGCATAAGGACACAACTCAAACCTACTCTGGAGGCATCACAGTACACCACAAAACCATCTAGAAGAGCTAAGACTGGAGTTGAGTTTTCAACTCCTGAAAGCTCTTCTCGCAAGGATCTGACCACTGAAACTTAACTTTCTTCTCAGTCAATCTGGACATGGGGGATGAAATAGAAAATAAACCCTCAAAAAATTGTCTTTAATAGCCAACCAAACCTAAGAAAGTCCTGATATCTGATGGAGAGACAAGTTTTGGCCAATTTCTTACTGCTTCAATCTTTTGAGGATCAACCCTAATGCCATCACTGGAAATGATATGACCAAAGAATACTAATGACCTTGACTAAAATTTACTCTTCCTAAATTTTACGAACAACTAATGACCTCTGAGAGTCTGAAGCACGATTCTGAGATAGTCCGCATTATCACAGTCACTGTAAGAATAGACAATGATATCATCTATGAAGACTATGATGAACATATCAAAGTACTGCTTGAACGCACAATTAATCAAGTCTATGAAAGCTGTTGGGTCGTTGGTAAGACCAAAGGACATGACTAGGAATTCGAAGTGACCATACAGAGTACGGAAGGCTATTTTTGAAATGTCACATTCTTTGACTCTGAACTGATGATAGCCTGATCTAAAGTCTATCTTAGATAAATAGCTGGTGCCCTGAAGTTGGTCAAATAATTCATCAATTTTGGGAAGTGGATACTTGTTCTTGACCGTAACTTTATTAAGCTGATGATAATCAATGTACATTCTGAGAGAACTGTCTTTCTTTCGGATGAATAAGACTGGTGCACCCTACAAGGAAATATTAGGTCTGATGAATCCCTTATCTAAGAGGTTCTTCAACTATTCTTTCAATTCTCTAAGTTCTGCTGGTTCCATTCTATATGGCTGAATAGATATAGGATGAGTATTTGGAAAAAGATCAATGCCGAAGTCTATTTCCCTTTCAAGAGAAATTCCTGGAAGATCTTCGAAAAATACATCTGAATATTCATTCACGACTGGGACTGATTCAAGGTTGGGAGTTTTGTAACTAGATTTCTTAACATGAACAAGGTGATAGACACATCCCTTAAATATCATTTTTCATGCCCAAAGGTAGAAAACACGCTGACCTCTGAAAGCTAAAGTATTACCCCTACACTTTAAGATGGGTTCATTCAAAGACTGAAACTGGACAATTCTATTTCTGTAGTCTACTATGGTATAGCAGGAATAAAGCCAATCCATGCTGAGAATGAAATCAAAATCAGTCATCTCTAATTCGACTAAACCTATTGAGGTGACTTTCTGAAATATCATACTCAGACAGTTCCTACATACCCATCAGGATATAATGGTTTTACCCACTGAGGTAGAGATTGATAAGGGCTATGTTAGAATCTCAGGACTAACTTCAAACTCAACTGCTATATAAGGAGTAACAAAAGACAAGAAAGGTCCTGGATCTAGCAAAGGTTAAACATACAAGTGAAAACTCTGTAACATACCAGTAAACACATCAGGAGAATTTTCATAATCTTGTCAAGACTGGAGAGAATAAAGTTTGTTTGGGCGTTCCCGCTAGTAGCATTGGAAGTGGCACCCTGCTGATTTGGGTGATTGAACTGAGCTGAGAAATAGTTCTGCTGACTCTAGGAACCTATCTAAGGACAATTTCTAACTCTGTGGCCTGTCTTGCCACATTAAAAACAAATATCGTTGCCAACTCTGCAAATACCCTAATGGTGTGCCACAAGTCTGACAAAGAGAATTAGTTAGGCCATTGCTAACACTGCCCTGAGACTTAAAGCCTCTCACCCTATCTTTATTACCATCCCTGAACTTAGGAACTGGAGCACTGGCTGAAGAAAAAGCTGGGACTGATAACTTAGGATAAAACTGAGAACGTATCCTCCCTCTGACTTAGGCTGATCAAAGTTAAAACTACCTGTCCTTACTCTCTTATTTTGTTTCTTCTTCATCTTAACCTTTTACTCTTCTATCTGCTGAGAATGATTCATAAACCTGGCTATGTTTATGTCAATATTCAACATCGTGGACCTACACTCATTGACCACACTATCGTTCACCCCAGAAACAAATTTACTCATTTTTGCCCTACTATCTGCAACCACATGAGGAGCATATCTGGATAATTAAGTAAACTTAAGAGAATACTCTTTCACCATCATGTTACCCTACCTGAGATTGATAAATTATAACACCTTATCTTCTCTTAGCTCTAGGAGAAAGAAAATATCTAAGAATATACTAAAAAAACTCCTCACATTTTATGGATCCTGCATAAATTGACCTCTCTTGCTTCCACTGCTTGAACCAAGTATGAGCAACATCCTACAACTGATATGCAGCTAGCTCAGCATTCTCAATAGCTAACACCCCCATGATGTCTGTAACTTTTTGAACCTGATCAAGGAATTTCTGAGGATCCTCTTCTGACTTAGACCCAAAAATAAATGAAGAATTGATTTGGGTGAAGTTTCGAATCCTGGATATAGCTGAATTGGCCATTGGGTTGGCAAGAATGACAGTTGGTCATTCATTCTGAGCAGCAACTGACTGAGCAAGAGTAGTGAATGCAACTCTAAACTCTGCATGAAAGACATGCTCGCCTAAAGGATCTTCGAGTTGAGGGGCTGACTGATTCCCAATTCTCTTCTTGGGAGGCATGTTCTGTAAATAGAAGAGAAAGGGATTAAACTTAGATATTAACTTGAGATTATGCACACCGGCATGACATGAATACTAAAAAATAGAAAACCATTCTGAAACATCTTATAGCCTTTTGCACATAATTGTGGCATGCAACGCATTCATGTACAAGACTCTACTAGATGTGGCTTTCAGAATTCCTAGGACACTATTAAACCTTAGTCTTTGATACCAAGTTTGTAATGCCTTGAATCTGGTGCCCAAAATGCTACACGGTTCTCATAACCCCAAAGGACCACAAGCTAACCCATGACTGATATCTGTACCTGAGTATTGTATAGCATCATGTAGAATGCAGAAATAATAGACTAAAACATGCCATAAGGTTCAAAACATATAAAACATAATATCTGAGAGTATGGTATATCAATACCAAAACATGAATTGAAATGAACTATCTGAAAATACTGTAGTCTAAAAAGCCTCTAACTGACTGAATAAGGAGTTGATGGGACATGTCCCCAACTAACTCTATCTACTGAAAACTAAATCAAAATAATGAAATAAATAACAATATCATCCTCAAATGATAAGGACTCACTACTAAATCTGGCTGCTGAAATTTGGAGTGCTACTGATGCTCTGGAACTCATGCCTCTGGACCTATGGTATAAAACACCATAGTGTAAATGCGTCAGTATGATTGAATGTACTCGTATGCATATGAGGTAGCTGAATGCAGAGGGATCAAATGAATGAACAATGCTAACTGACTATTTAACATGAACATGAGAATACATGCATGAATAAATGATTGTAACTGAATTTGTGATGATACTAACTACTGAGTATGAATATTGATAACATGAGTTACTAATAACTGATACTGAGTAACTGTATCTAACAGTCTAGGTTCTGATGGAACTAGCTGAGTTCCATACTATTCTAAGTTGACTTTATCTGACAGTCTTGAATTCTATCAAACTATTTGAGTTCTATTACTGAGACTAAGAATGAAACTGTAACTATGGGAAGTACTCATCTAACCGACATGTCTTAAATAAAGAAATATAGTTGAGTTAGGGTCCAATTTGTAACCCTAATTGGAAGGGTGTCAATACCGCACCACCGGTAAGGACAAACTATAAGTGACCCTCAACTGGCAGGTACTCAAATGAGAATAGTGGGAACCCTCAACTGGCAGGTAAGCTATCTCATCAACCCTCAACTGGAAGGTTAGATGTCTTAACCTACACTGGCTACGTAGTTCTAGAATGCAAGTACCGCTTCTAAGAATCACACCCTCTACTGGTTGGTGAGTTCCCATCCTTGGGTTCACTCGGTGCTAAATCCTACTCCCATATGAATAGACACTGAACATGATTAATTGGGCTAAATTGGACTGAGTTAACTGAGTTCGTTTGACTATAGGAATACTACTGAGATTAATAAATTACTGAGCTTTCCTGAGTCATATGACCAACTGAGTTCTATTGACCATGGCTTGACTGAGAGTATCGTGAAAACATGACACTGGATCTAGGCACATAGCTAAGTTGTCGGATACAAGTACCCCCAGAACTCGATAGAAGAAAACTGACAAGGCATGACGTTCTTGAATACATGACCAACATCAACAATCCACAATAAAATAAGTTGGGGATTTCATGAAGCACATGGTTATCATAAATTTGTACATGGTAAGAATGCATATAATATCATAATTTCATACTCTAACATCATGAGCATTCCAACAAACATCTACATTGCAGGTCAATAGCATGGGAGTCATTTGAACATAAGGGTAAGACATCCATTTATCATATGGGTTACAATTGAGCTATAATGCACAAATTCTATCCTCATAGGCATTTTATCAAACTCCTTACATGCATAACTTAGGGAATAGGTGTAATCATCAAATTACACATTATGAACAACTCCATTCATGAATTTCAACTTGCATGATAACGTAGTTTAATGAATAACACGTAAAGATTCCAACTTGGGAATCATACAAAAAAATAAACATGGTTACAAAACAACCCACAACATAAACATCATGATTTATAATTTGAAATAGGGTTCTTGAGCTTTATGGATGAAAGGAATCCATTAAATCAACACTATGCATACCTTGGATGGAAGATTCTTGAAAACAAATGGTGTTCTTGAAATTGCATCCTCAATTGGAAACCCTAAGCTTGATCTTGATGTATTTGAGAGAGAAACCACTATAATTGGGGTGAAATAGGGCTGAATTATGTGTTTGTGTCTTATATAGAGGTGGGAAATTGACCTTTTTTCCCTTGAGGACACGGTCATTTAATGACTAAAAACTGGGTGCCGACACTATAAGCGACGCGGTGTGTTGATAGCTGTGACATGATATTCGATGCGTCATACCATGATCACGTCGAGCCTCAGAAGTTTTAGCTTTGGAAGCCTGCACAAATGTTGACCAACGTGATTGGCAATGCGGTGTGCCAAGATCACGTTGGTCTACTATTTTGGTATTCTGAACATGATCTAAACATATTCTGTAAAATCTAAAACTTGTCCGGGAACACCTATTGACCTTCCTGATAGTGAATTAAAGAAAATGCGGGCCATTAAAGAACATTAAGATGGCGAGATGAGATTGCCAACTTTTAAAGGCTAAAATAGGCTAAATCTGGAAACTTGGTTAGAATTTTCTAAGTCTGGGACCCCTTGACAAGCTTAAAGGATTGAATTAAGCTCAGAAGTTTCGCGGGGTCTAACATATCCCCATGCGATGTAGGGTCTAAAGGCACTTCTACTTTTCTTTTGCAGTGATAGGTGATCTCTGAGTCGGTCTCTTATGGTGAAGGGGTGAGCTTCCATTCTATGGAATACTTGATCATTCCATCGGACTTTCCATCCATAAATTAGAAGTGAGAACTTTGCATTTACACTGTCACTCTCATTGTCAAGGTCAAGGGCATGTCCCGACTTAGGTTGTTTTTCTGGTATAGAGGCTTTGTAAATATTACTATGGATTGGGTACTGATGTTGACACACTTAAATAACTTTGAACTTATTACTTTCTATCTTGTTATATGTTTGGAATTCAATCATTGTCAGATGTGTTGTGTTCTATTTGGATAGGTAAAAAGGGTGGTCTTTGGTCATCGGTGCACTTGAGATCCCTTCGTGGCCAGGCCCTAGTTCGGGTTTTGACACAAACAGAATCAAAACCCAAAGTAAAGTATGCAGACACATAGGAGAAAGTCGATCTCAGATCAAATAATACAGATGCAGGTCTGAAATAAATAAGGAAAAAACTTGTAATGACAGCATCAGAGCCTCTAAATCTTACCTAGAAAGTATAGCATAGCACTAGCCACGACCACCAAATCGCTAAATAGCCCTAAGACCACTACCACGGGCTCTACTACCTCTACCTAGTGCACCTCTAGTAGAACCCCTACCTCTCACAGCTAAAATAAGAGTATCTCTAAACATACAGGGAGGACAGTCCTTGTCCAAATAGATGATCCAATCACAAACATAGAAACCTCTATAGCCCAACTCGATAGGAGGAGGTATGACTAGACTACAGCGGCCACCCAAAACTACTGAACAAGAAGACGCACTACCTGAACTCTACAAGGTAGCTAGCACGGGTCTATAATGATAACCACAAAACCTCTAAAATACCTACCTTGAAAAGTGTGACGTCTAAACTCATCCAGTCGGCACCCCATTTTGGTGCCTCCCTGATATACTCGAAGAATACCCTAAGTCATCTTAGCATGATCCACTATACTCTGAAATGATGCTCCAAACACTACAATCTGAGATGTAGCTAGTTGAAGTAAAATATCCAACCTCTTTACAAACTGTCGAATCTTCTTAGATTCAGTGGCAATGCTAGCATAAGAATAAATTAACAAGGCATAAAAGTGTGTCTCATACTATACAACAGTCATAGATCCTTGCTCTAGGTGATCAAACTTATCCCTCATTTGATCCCTCAGACTGTGAGGCATAAACCTCTCTAAAAAGTCCTAAGAAAACTAATTCCAAATCATCTTGGGAAAATCGAGAGGTATGCAACAAACATGTGACCTCTATCAATCCCTAGCGTCATCCCTCAACTAATAAGTGGTATACGCAACACCGCATATCTCAAAAAATCTAGGTTATACAACTTCTCATGATAGTCAATCAAGAACTCATGAGAATTCTAACATACAACAGTACTGAACCTAGTAGGACCCAAATAAGTAGACTTCTCAGACCTCTTCTAATCCTTAAAAGATATAACTATACTCTCCATAAGAGGAGGTATGGTGAATTTGGATAGTTAAGATCACAACTAAGAAGGTAACATAGATAAGGCTAAACTCTCAACCTTAGGATACCATACTCATATACAGGCATTAAAGGAGGAATAACACTCAGAGTCTATGGAGTACCAAAAGAAGAAGTAGGTACTACTGGAGGATCCATACTCAGGGATGGCAGAACACCAAAAGCAGACTCTAGCATAGATGGAGGTACAATAATCAAAGTTGGGAAATTCCAAGCACACTCAAAGGAGAACACTCCAAATAGGACAACAAGTGAATCTTCAACTGAGGTAGAAGAACTCAGTGGGACCAAAGTAGGACCTACATCCCTAACACGCTTAACTCAAGGTTCAAGGGAGAGTCCCCTAGCACTACTTCTAGATGGGGTAGGTCCATGACTCATGACTCACACTTTAGACTTGGCTCTCTCCTTAGATGAAGGATCTGTATCTCTAACCTCACAAGATCTAGTCATCACCATCTGCATAAAAAAGAGTAAAATATGGCTTAAAACATAAGGGATTAAGAAAATTCACATGATAAGGAATAAAATAAGGAAAATTTTCTAAAGACATCTTATAGCCTATCGAAGATAGATACGGACATCTATGTATCGATCAGCGAAAATTTATTAGACACGTCGTTCTTACACTATTAAGACCAATAAAGCTGCCTGAACTAATATAAATTTGTCAAGACCAAAAAATTAAGGGTCATGCTAGAACTTGTCAAGACAAGCTTTGACAAGTAAGCCTATCACACAAACTGATACAAAGGGGAAAAATAATAACAATAACCAAAGTAAGGCTTCAATAAAGAAGATGAACCACACATTATAATAAATATGGAAGAACATAACCAAAGATATCATATCATAATCCCAAAATTTGGTATCACAGTGTAATAACTAACTAGTACAACTCGATCAGAATATATAAGATATCAAAAATAGGAACAACTCTATCTCTAAATAGAAATAATGACATAGTCTAAACAAAGAAAGGTAGTAGTCAACTTTGGAAGCAAGAATCCTACTGCTACCTCGAATAGCTTCAAATGTTGCCCAAATCAACCATCATAAGGCATACTCAAACCTGTATCTACCTCAAAAGGGTGTAGTACAATCCATTTGTACTCAGTAGGTATCATAGGCTAATTGAGCAAAGAAAAAAAAGTATACAACATACACACTAAGGGCACATCACTTGTAATAAGAAAATGTCCCAAAGAGGCAGCCGACACCATCTCTACTAATAGTTCTATAATATTCACATACATTATAACAAATACAACAACAACAACAACAACAAACCCAGTGTATTCCCACCTAGTGGGGTCTGGGGGGTAAGATGTACACAGTCCATACCTCTACCTCTGATGAAGTAGAAAGGTTGTTTCCGATATACATCATAACAAATATATGAAATAAATACAAGTACATAAGTATCACACTCACGAATATGAAGGAAACTTGATGAGTAGTGAATTTACCACTCATTTACACTCAATATTTAAGCACATTACCATATTTTGAATGAATAAGTGAGACATACTTGTAATTAAATTCAATAATATCCATATTTTGAAGGCATATAGGTTATGAGAAGGAAAGATATGGACGTAAACTGAAAAGGATCTAAAAGGATAGAAGAAGTGCAGCTAGAAGACCAGGAGAAGAACATGGTCTCAGTTACCGTGATCGTGGTCAATCTCTTATGATGACTCTAATCCATTTTGGGGCAAAGATGCTAATGAGGATGCAACTCCAAAACTAAGGGATAGACATCCTTCAAACTATTTTTCAACTTTGTACTTAGAGAATGTTATGAATGTCCATCTACCTAAGAAAATAGAGGATCATGGGGAGAAAGAGCACTACCCCTAAATTTTAGAGTTTGATATTCCAAAAGAGAATATGGGAAACCCATACTTGAAGGCAAAGGAGCACAAATTATGATGCTCAACTAGTGGCCTATTGATGTTCCTACCATTACCCAAGGAGATAAAGCAAAAATTTGATGTGAAATTAGCTAAAAAAAATTCAAGTCTTCAAAGTGGCACGTTGAACATGTATCATTGCACACCAATTCACCCACTTTGAGCCTTTGGAACTTTCTTTAGAAAACATATTGCAAGTCGTAAGCCTTTCAATTCTTATCATTTTTTTGAACCCTGTACTCTTTGAACTTAAATATGCAAATTGAGGCTAAAAGCCTAAGTTAGGGGTGGTGAAAATTAAAAGAGGTAAATTTGGACCACTAAGTCATACATAAGTGCCTAAGAACTTAAGCATTGAGAAAAATGTATTATAAAAAGAATGGAACCAACAAAGGAAAGAAAAGCACAAAGTGTACAAGAAAAAGAAATGAAAAGAAAATGGGTGAACCAAGGAAATAAAAGTTGGCACTTTTGTGAAGTAAAGAAGTTGCCCACATTCAAATGTTGGATGGAAGAGTGTGATGTAGATTTTCAAGGATGGTGTAGCCATATGCTCCTAAATGATATCCTACCCTACCCCGAACCTACGTTGCAATCTCAAAAATCTCTTTGAGATCTCCAACCAAGTAGATTCATTATAGTGGCGATTGAAAATAGGGGGAAAGCCTATAGCATGGTAATTTTTAACATCAAGAGTTCTTGAGATAGAGAGAGTTTTGCACATATATTCCTTGTTGCATATTTTATAACTTTGTGTGTGGAATTTTCATTCTTGATGAGGCATGTAAACAAGTTGAGGTGGATGATTTTGTCATCTCCCAATAAATGAGGCAAAAAGGGTGTAATGTACTAGAGGTCAAAGAGGAGTCATTTCTAGAGTATTAGTTATTGTTGCATGGTTTCTCTTTGAAGTCTTTTACATCCTTGTGAATTGCATTTTAAGTTGAGCGGTGCTTTGAGAATAGCTTTGCCCATGTTTGAAGAACTATTTATGGCAGTATATAAGATTGAAGTCATTGTGATCATTGGGACATAATTTTGGCATACATGTCATTTTCTCATTATAAAAGATGGTTTTGCTTGAGTATAAGCAATATTTTAAGTTGGGGGTACTGATGACTAGTGAATTTACCACTCATTTGCACTCAACATTTGTGCATATTACCATATTTTGAATGAATAAGTGAGACATACTTAAAATTAAATGAATTAATATCCATATTTTGTAGGCACACAGGTTATGAGAAGGAATGATGTGGACTCAATCTAAAAAGGATCAAAAAGGATAAAAAAAGTACAGCTAGTAGACCTGGAGCAGATACGATCTCAGTTACTGTGATCGTGGTCCTCAGATCATCGTAGCCATTCAAGATAGGTCAAAAGACCACAATCGCGGCTAGTCAATATAGGTCAAAGGATCATGATTGCAGTGATATTAATGTATTTACGTTGATACGATCGTGCATAGGCTGTCGCAATCGTAAAATAGAGAGATCATGCCTAACGGTAATTATGTCCTTTTTGCCAGCCAATGTCAAATCTCATTTAAGGCTCAAAACTCATTCATTCTAAGGTATCACCATTATTCCACAAGTCTACCACCCATCCTTAGATTAGGGTTTTTGTAATTTTTTTTTTAGCTTGGAGCAAAATTTGTACTAATTTTGAGCTAAAAAGACATTAGAGTGACTTCTAAGTGGAGAACTGGCAAATCCCCTTGAGGATTCATTGAAATTTAAAGTATGGCTTGCATTCTCTTTATTTTTGATTAATCAATTTGATGGAAATTTTGGTGCATTTTTGTTTATTACCTTTATGAGTTGCTAGCTCTTCTTCTTGGGATTATGTTAGAATAGTGCGCAATTGTGTGTTGGATGTGATATATTTGTGTAGATTCTAGTGTGTTAATGATGATTTCTGCTATTTCTTAATTAAATTGGTTGGTATTTATGGGTGAAAGCCCCAAATACCGAAAATGGGTTTGAGGGTGAAAATCCCAAGCTCTTGAAAGCTTAAACCATCCTTTAAAGAGGGGTTTGGGTGAACTTTTGGAACCCACATTATCCTTGAAAAGGGATATGGGAACCAAGGCAATAGTAGACAATTTATGAGAATAGTTTACTAATTCTCACTATCTTAGACATAAGGGTAATTACAAGTTTGACTATACCATGGGTATCATCCTAGAAATAGGGATACCCAATGAGGTGTTGGGTGGCTTTAATTGACACACTCGTTAGGTACTTCAAAGTGTCTATGAGTGATATATTTAAGAATTTATTGACAAACTAGCCTCAATGACTCTCAATCTAGCCTACCACATCATCACGATGAGATTTTTTACTGAATCATCACATTCCCATGCATAATTTGACCCTAGGAAAGCATAGTCCAAGATCCATTCCTAATTTTTTACACTATAATCATTCTTAGCCTCAAGTTAGTCCTTTAGAATCCCAAGGATAATTATATCTTGAAAATATTTAAAAACCCCAAAATATTTTGTATCATAGGTTTGAACTTAGTAACTTTTATTTCAAACTTACTCAATCGCCATTAACATTGTTCCTCTTAGATTTGACCCTGAATCTTACTTGGGTAAATACATTGGAAACAACTGCCTTGCACTTAAATTGACTTATAAGTTGAGCATTATCAAAAATAGTGTTGTTATCGGGTAACAATTTGGTGTATTGAGTTGTTTGGATTTTTAGCTTACTTGCTTAAATTTAAACTTGTGTATAAGTGCTTATGATTTTCTTTTGTTTCTTGTGTTAAGTAGATTTTTGTTTTTGTTTACTTTACTGTAACACCACCATATCCCATCCCGAGATGTAACACGGTGCTTATGGATCCGAAGGACCACAAGATAACCCTTTTTGATAGTTGTACCTGTACACTGCATAATATCTGGAAAAAAATGCAGAAACTTGCAATAAGGTTCAACACATCTATACATACTCAAAGCTGAAAACTGAATACTAATACATCCGTCTGAAAAGCCTCTAACTATCTAAACTGTGGAATTAATGGGACATGTCCCCAACTAACTCCGTTAACAGAAAATAAACAAAGTGTGAAACAATAGTAGTAAACTGAGACTCGTCCTCGAAAGAAGAGGACTCACTACTACTGTTGCTGACTAGGACCAAACTGCTGAGGATAAACTGGATCCTGTGCCTCTGAACCTATGGTGTCAAATAAAACACCATAGCGCAAATGCGTCAGTACAAAAATGTACCGAGTATATAGATAAAGTAGGCTAATGTAAGGGTTCATGCATGCGTAATATCTAAACTGAATAATCATGAAAATGCCGCATGAGAACACATACATGAATGCACAGAACATGAACACAATTATCACAACTCTACATAATGTAACTCAGATACCACTTTACTGCAGACTGAACTCACTACTGACACTAAGATACTGAATCACTGACTCATTCGATACTGATTACTGAGGATCTGGATGTACTTACATCAATGACTGAATTCTTAGATTTACTGCTTTCGACCGACAGGATTACAGATCAACCTTTCTAATAGATGATTTCAAAAGCTTTATCAATGATAAGAAATATGATTATATCTGAATTTGACAACCATAATACTCAATAGAAATTTGATACTGTGATCAAGCCTGTCTGACGGCATATCTCTGAATATGATATCAAATAAATGTATGTGAGACCAAGTCTATCTGATGGGATGGTCCATAAATCAATAGAACTATCTGAGTTCCTCACAATGATAGATGACTGTATCTGATAGTCCTGATTTTTGAAGACTAATTCTGAAACTGAGACTAAATTTGAAATTGAAACTATGGGAAGTAGTCACTTAACCAATATGCCCCGACCTACCACAGGTGGGGTCCAACCTGTGCCCCAGTTGGAAGGGTGTTATTATCGCGCCACTGGTAAAGACAACTTTATGTGACCCTCATCTAGAAGGTCCTCAAATGAGAATAGTAGAGCCCTCATCTAGCAGGTCAAGCAACCTCATCTAACAGGTATGATGTCTCTTATCCACCCTCAACTAACAGGTGTGATGTCTCAACCTATGCTGGCTACGTAGTTTTGGAGCATAAGGATTTCTTCTAAGAATCACACCCTCTACTAGTAGGTGAGATCCCATCCTTGAGCTTGCTCGGTGCTAGTTTCTACAACCAACTAAAAGACTCAGAACTGAATTCTCAACTGAACACTAGCTAAACTGAATCTGACACTAATCATATTACTCAAAAGGTCTGACTGAGTTACACTGAGATCACTTGGTTTCGTATCTAATGGAAAAGATATCGAATCATAGTATCTGACTGACGATACAGAGCTTGAATAGATTACTCAAATCACTTCTGAGATTAGGATTGAATGAATTGAATACTATTAGAACTGAGATGATTACAGGTCTGAGACTAGATTACTAGTGATATAGAGATTACAGAGATAACTGATTTTACTGAGCTTTATTAAGTTTCGCACTTGTCTGAGGATACAGAGTTCTATAGTTCACTGAGTTTTGAGAATCATGGATCAATTGGAATTATCGAGAAACTGACACAGGCTCTAGAAAACAGCTCTATTTTTGGGTATAAATACCCCCAAGACTCCACAACATAAAAGACATAATCATTCTTCATCACAAATCATTCAAGCATCATCACGGTCATTCATTCATCACTATAATCATTTATTCATTATTACAACCATTCATTCATCATTACAATCATTCATGTATTATCATAATCATTAAAGAATCACTTCAAGTAGTTGGGCATCGTAACATACTTTCCCTCTTAAGATCCTTAGGATATCGCATTAAGCATTTAGGAAACATAGACCTCTATTTATCATCACAACCACCAAAGGGTCACTCCAATCCTTTAAGGATCATCAATATTGGTTCACTATCATATACAAGCCTAGGGAAGACATGCTATTAGATTATACCCCATTCAACGAGATCTTACATCAAGTACTTCATACCTATATTGGTCTTGTCATGTTTTTGGATATCACTTGATTTGGGGGAAACTTCATACTAACATGTCACTATTTACTTGCTAACCACTTGACATGTATTAAAAGCTTAGCATATATCAAAGAGCATAAAATTGGGGAATTTACAACCATCATATCTCGACTTGTTCACTAGGGTCTTTCAACAACCACTAGACACGACCGATTTTACACCTACTTGGGGATTTCATGCTATCTTGGCACATTTCACTCACTAAGGAATTTTATCAATCACTAGGCATGCATGGACTAGCTCACAATTTGGGGTTTCCTATTCAATATACTATAGTGGCCCTTATGCTTCACCTAAGATCTTTATCAAACTTATGGGGAACGTTCTTCACTTATTCCACCATTTTTACACCCAAAAGTCATGAACACATCACATGGAAAAACAACTTCATGATGGTTTATCACAAACATCACATGAATTCCACATACTAGTGTCAAAGCTCGTAAATTTTATAGGCAAACATAAATCAAAACTCAACAACACATTAAACATCCATTTCAAATCATACAAATCATTTACAACTCATAAACATAAAAATCTTTTAGTTTTAAAAAGGATTCTTGAGCTTCTTGGATGAAAGGGACCTAAGAATCAACATCTACATACCTTAACCTTTGAAATTGGATGAACTTTAGTTCTTGAAACTTTATCCACACTTTAAATAAATAAATTCTTGAAGCTCACACTATGAGGAACTTGATTCTTGAAGAAAGCTTGAAGATTTATGAATGAATTTTTGGAGGATCAAGGTTCTTGAATTGAAACCCTAGATATTCTCTCTTTAGAGAATTGGAAGATAAATGGGGAAATTACGGTTTGAATGAGGGTTCCTCATATTTATACAGGCTCAAAAAACTAGGAAATGACCAAAATACCCATCTAAAAATGCCCTTGAATTACTGGAAAAAATGTACTTGACGTCATCCGTGACAGGCCGTCAGGTCCGTGATAGGCTGTCATGAATGGTTATCACAAAAGCGGTCCAATTCTTGATTTTCTTCCCAGGGCTAACGATGTCATCAGAAATGTCATCAAAATATGACGACGTCATCAAAAAGGTCGTCAGAAATGTGATAGCCCATCAGAAACGTCGTCACCATTTTCTAGCTTGACATGCTAGAGTAAAATGGTCATAACTCTTTTCTCTGATATCGAATTTAGGCAAAATTGGTATCGTTGGAAATCTAATTCAAAGATATTTCATTTTATATATAGAAATTCATCCAGTTCTTTATATAAAATGAGTTATGGTCAATTGAAGTTGACCCAAATTTTGATGGTCATTAAAACTTGAACAATTGGAAAGTTTTCAACTCGTCCATAAGTTAGGGGACCTCTATGATCTTAATTCATGATCAAATAGATTCCCACATGATTCAAAGTATTTCATACTTGGGAGGATATTTTTGAAACATTTTGACTTGGATTTTTGCTTTACCAAATACGTTCTAAGGCTCCGACTGGAAGAGGATTTTGTAGGGCATTACAGTTACTCCATGCCATCTTGGGATAAATATGATTTTGGTATTTGAAAATCGTATCTTAATGAACTATGTCCATATTATGATGGATCCTACTTTTGGAAAGAGTATAGATATGATCCCTAGAGAGACATGGAAGCAATATCTCGATCCTATTAGGAGTATGATTGTTCTTTATATGGTGGTCGTGATGGACATTGAAGTGAATGTCCAAATTATCCCTCCCCTTATTATGCTAACTGAATCACAAGTTATTTTAATAAGTTTGATAGGTATGATAATGCAATAAGGGAAGAACGACATACCGGATCCAATAGTTTTGAAGAAAGTCTTCAAACTCTTTTGGACCTGGTAACTACATAAGGGAGAATATGCTCAGAATATATCAATCCAATGAGGCATTTGGAAGTGAGATTGCCAATATAGATGAAATGGGCGAGGAAATAAATCTAGTAAATACCATCACCTTGTCCACTTACCAAGAGGATATTAATCAAGCAGAGAAACCAAGCTATGCGGTCAATGATGAGCTTAGCAGTGAAGAGTCCTTGGTGATTTCCCAACCAACTAAACCAAATATTGTTAAACATGCCAAAACTAAAGAAATGGTAATAGATTCAAAAGAAGAACGCAATCCAATCTCTTATGACAATTCTAGTCCCTTTTAGGGCGAAGATGCTAATGAGGATGCAACTCCAGAACTAAGGGATAGACCTCACTCAAACTAGTTTTCAACATTATGCTTAGAGAATGTAATGAAAGTCCATCTACCTAAGCAAATAGAGGATCATGGGGAGCAGGAGCACCACCCCTATATTTTGGAGTTTGATATTCCAAAAGAGCATATGGGAACCCCATACTTGAAGGCCAAAGAGCACAACTTCTGATGTTTAAATAGTGGCCTATTGATGTTTCCACCATTATCCAAGGAGGTAAACCAAAAAATTAATATGAAATTTGGTTAAAAATTCTAGTCTTCAAAGTGGTGCAATCGAACATGCATCATTTCACCCCTACTTTTGCCCAAAGAGCCTCAAGATGGAATGATCAAAAGTTGGGCAAAAATTTCAAATCCTCTAAGTGGGGACACAAATACAAGCTAAAGTGGCATCGTGCTACGAAGTTAAATCAAGAGCTTAACGGGAGGCAACCCATTGTTTCCATGTTTGTTCCATATACTTTTGAATAAGTCATATAATTTTGATGCTTTGAAGGTGCTTTGGACAAGATTGAAATCCAAAAACAAGGGAAAACCAAGTTTGAGAAGTGTGGTAGTCCTGTAAAAAATAGGGAAAATAGGGGAGCAAAATGTCTCAAGTATTGCGATCGCGGCTGAAGGATTGCAATTGCAAGATCGCGATCATGAGATAGCTGAGTCACAATCGTGATAGCTTCTCCAGCCTACACCTTGGCTATCAATGCTATTTCAGGGAGTCCTTTTACCCTTATTATGCTTTTGTATTATGTAGTGAGGTCACTACAAGTCTTTTATTTGGGGGTATGTGGCCCTGCCCTTGTGTGAGTTCATGACTGGCTTACAATACTTGAACTTAGTTGACACAAAGCATGAAAATTTTGTGAAGATGATTGTTTTCATTATTTAGTTTTCTAATTTTTTTAATAATGATGTGGGATGAGACTTTCCCTATGATAGACTGAGTGACGTCATTCTTAGGGAAAAGTGTCGTGATTAGGTTTTAATCCAAGAAATGTAGGGGAATTTTGAGTAACCATAGCATCGAGGTCATAAATACAAGGGAAGTCTGAGTACCTGTGGCATTATGTAATTGGGATTGCAAACATGCCATTGGTGAAGTCTGAGTAGCCATATGGTTGGTTTGCCTATATTAAGCCAAAATATGAGACGAAGGCTGGAGTTGATGCCATATTTATCAAATTGTTCGTGGTACAAATGCAAAGGAAACACTCTCCTCCATCCAAAAATTTTCAAAAATCAAGTGCATGGACATGAGTGACCTTGTAACAATCTTTTTTCTCTTTTTCTGGCTTTAAAAAATTGATAGATACTACATTTTTATCTCTAGCGGGAGGGGTAATTGAGCCCCCTTTACGGGTTTGCATGCCATGTATGGTAAGCTTATTTGTCTAAATCTCATGTATACTTGTGCCATCTATAACTTTCTCCATTAGTCTCTCAAGGCCAATTTTTTATTATACTTTGTTGGTGAGATGATCTTAGGCCACCTTTATGAACTTGGAAGTCCACTCTAGCCTAATAATCTTACCCGTACATAGATGTTACCCCTAGTGACCCACTTTGAGCCTTTGGACATTTCTTTGGAAAACACATTACAAACCGTAAGCCTTTACATTATTATGCCTCTTTTGAACCCTATCATCCTTGGACATAAAAATGAAAATTAAGGCTAAAAGCCTATATTGGGGGTGGTGAAGATTGAAAGAGGTAACTTTGGGCCACGAAGTCGTAAATGAGTGCCTAAGAGCTTAAGCATTGAGAACAAATGTATAAGAAAAAAATTAATCCAACAAAGGAAAGAAAAGCATAAAGTGTGCAAGAAAAACAAATAAAAAGAAAATGGGTGAACCAAGGAAATAAAAGTAGGCACTTTTGTAAAGTAAAGAAGTGGCCCATAGTCAAATGTTGAATAGAAGAGTGTGATGTAGATGTTCAAGTATGGTGTAACCATATGTTCCTAAATGATATCCTACCCTACCCAAAACCTACGTTGCAAGCCCAAAAAGCCCTTCGAGATCTCCAACCAAATGGATTCATTATTTTGGCTATTGAAAATAGGGGGCAAGCCTATGGCGTGGTACTTGTTAACATCAAAAGTTCTTGAGAGAGAGAGAGTTTTACACTTAAATTCCTTGTTGCATATTTGATAACTTGGTGTGTGGAATTTTTTTTCTTGTGGGGAGGCATGTAAACAAGTTGAGGTGGACAATTTTGTCATCTCTTAAAAAATTAGGCAAAAAGGGTGTAAGGTAGAAGAGGTCAAAGAGGAGTCATTTCTAGAGTATTAGTGATTGTTGCATGGTTTCTCTTTGAAGTCTTTTACATCCTTGTGAATTGCATTTTCAGTTGAGGGGTGCTTTGAGAATATCTTTGCCCATACTTGAAGAACTATTTGTGGTAGTACCTAAGCTTGAAGTCATTGTGATCTTTGGGGCATATAATTTGGGCATACATGGCATTGTCTCATGATAAAATGGGGTGTTTCTTGATGACAAGCAAGGCTTTAATCTGGGGTTGCTGATGAGTAGTGAATTTACCACTAATTTGTACTCAACATTTGTTCACATTACCATGTTTTGAAAGAATAAATGAGACATACTTGTAATTAAATGCACTAATATAAACATTTTTCAGGCATACAGGTTATGAGAAGGAATGATGTGGACTCAAGCTGAAAATACCAAAAAGGATAAAAGAAGTGCAGCTACTAGACCTAGAGCGGAACATGGTCTCATTTACTATCTTTATGAGTTGCTAGTTCTTCCACATGGGTTTATGTTATAATAGGGTGTAATTGTGTGTTGGTTGTGATATTTTGTGTAGATTCTAGTGTCTTGATGATGGGGTCTACTATTGCTTGATTAAATTGGTTGGGATTTATGGAAGAAAGGTCCAAATACCCAAAATGGGTTTGTGGGTGAAAATCCCAAGCTCTTGAAAGCTCAAACCATCTTTTAAAGAGGGGTTTGGGTGAACTTTTGGAACCTACATCATCCTTGAAAAAGGGATGTGGGAACCAAGGAAATAGTAGAAAATTTATGGGCATAGTTTGCTAATTCTCACTTAGACATAAGGGTAATTACAAGGTTGACTATACCATGGGTATCATCCTAGAAATAGGGATACCCAATTGAGGTGTTGAGTGGCTTTAATTGACATACGCATTATGTACTCGAAAGGGTCAATAAGTGATATCTTTGATACTCTGTTAAAAAACTACCCTCAAGGACTCTCAACCTAGCCTACCACATCATCACGATTAGATTTTGCACCAAATCATCATGTTCCCATGCATAATTTGCCTATAGAAAAGCATAGTCCCAAGATCTATTCCTAATTATTTACACTCTAATCATTCTTAGCCTCAATACAGTCTTTTAGAAGCCCAAGGATAATTATATCTTTGAAATTTAAAACACCTAAAATATTTTGTATCATAGGTTTCAACTTAGCAAGTAACGTTTATTTTGAACTTACTCAATCGCCACTCACACTGTTCCTCGTGGATTCGACCCCGACTCTTAGTTGGGTAAATATATTATCAATGACTGCTTTGCACTTAAATTGATGTGTAAGTTGAGTGTTATCAAAAATACACATAGGCAGATATCACATCAAAGAAAGTAGCACTTCACAAAAAAGTATAAAGTAAATATAAATGTAATGGGAATGATGATACTAATAATGATGATGTTGATGATGATGTCGACATTGTTGAACAACCTCCGTATACATCGTGGAGATAATACTTCCCGACATAGAACCCATAGGGGTTCATCAACCCGTATACAACCAATTTCTATAACTCCTCTCCAACACATCCTTCAATGGATAGTTTTAAAGATGTCACATTTTCTGTCAGAAAAAGCCAGTGTTCCCAATATTTTTGGAATTTCCATGATGGTACCAATTTTTCATGAATGTATATAATATGAGGATATAATTCTCAAAATTAACCAGAATGAGATATTCTATATCCAACCAATATACCAACCAAGTGAGCCCATAATCCGCTCAATATTTTCAACCATTTATGAAATCCAACATAAACCACAAGACAAAAGAGTAAGATACATCAAAATATACCATTGATACCATATTAGGCTTTTTAATTAGATAAGATATAACTAATTACGCATACACAGGGCCAACAATATCATATAAGACCCCACACAGTAACACATAGCAATTAATATTCCAAATCCACCAAATAAAATCAATATATAGGACCCCACACGGGTACAACACAATAATATATCCATCTGCAAGATTATTTTCCACACCCTTAATAGGTTTTTGTACCAATATTAACTGCCCAATGCAGTCTGGATAAATTAAGCCATAAGCTACCTCAAATGGGAAAAATCTATCTTAAAGTCTTTAACCTGAAGCCTTACTCCCCATGAATGGACTTGAAATCAACTAAAACATACAAATATTGAATCTATTCATCAGAAAAAACTAATGACTCCCATATTGCCTATTTTTAGGTCTGGCTTAAAACGAACCCCTAAAATGAGTCTTTGAAAAAGAAAGATAAAATTATAATTTTATTATAAAAACACATTTTTAAAATTTTTAGGAGTCTACAGCTAAAACCCAAGTGAAAACAAGTTAGAAATAAGGTCCAAATCAACAAAAAAACATATTTAAACTGTACCAGCAAAATCCTCAAAAATTATTTCAAAAATCAAGAATAGAAGTTGTTTTAAATACGAAGTCAAAACAAAAATGATAATTATCGGATTATTAACTTACCCAAGTAAAAACGGATTGAAATCGGGGTCTAAATTGAAGAAATTTAATTTTTAGGCCTTTCGGGCCAAAATTCCCAATTTTCACTTTTTAATCCACATTAAAAACAAGAATTAAAGTATAAAAATTGATGAAAAAGGTTGAAATAGGTGTTTAGGAGCTTACCCAATCTTAAAAGTGGAAAAAATAGATCAAAATCATGAAACCCTAAGATCCACGTCTTAAATATGATGAAAATGGAAAAAACAAGGTATATATATAGTCCAGGCATCACATACACGACCTGGTGTTGTGTACGCGATACCTAGCATGATAGTAGATGTCATGATTGCACTCCTATAACCTCTTATGCTAGGGTCACAGAAGTGAAGCTTATGTTACATATGCGACATTTTGGGCTACACTGTCGAGTTGCAAAAGTGACACTTGGCTCGCGAAAGCGAGTGCACCTACTAACTTGGAAAAATTTCAAGTCTCCGTAGACCCCTTAGGATTCATTTAGAATCTCGTGAATGCAAACTAAATATAATACCCTATCAAATTCAACACTCCAGACTCAATGGTGATATCAGATTTTTAAGAAAAATATCATTTTCACAAAGTTGACCCCCAAAAGCCAATTCCACAACTTCCTGAACCAAGGGTTGAAATAAAATTTAGAAGCCATAAATCCATATGAACCATGTTACCACCCTAAAATCAACAATTTGGATTTATTGGTACAATCCATTTTTCCATCTGACGCACATATCAATAAATATTGATTGAAGTCAATTATAAGGCTTTTCATGCCACCAAAAACTATAATTTCACATAAATCACACCTAAAAGAATTAGGAAATGTTCCAAGCATCCCCATAACCCAAAAATACCATAATGAAACCACGGAGAGGGGTAAAAGGGCTAAATCATGCAAAAATAAATATTTTACATAAATCATCAAAAATCAATTTGTTACAGGCTTGGCTTCCTATTTTTCTCCTTTTCACTCTTTTAATTTTAGCCAGAATTAATTCAAGTAGGTGGTAGTATACTTTGAAATAAGCTGGTCAAAGGAGTCTTAGTAGGTGATGCACCTACTTGGTTCTTAGGTTGGTCAATAAGTCAAAGTAGGTGATGCACCTACTTTTCACCTACTAACTTATTTAAGTCAACCAATCAACTCACTTATTTTATTCCATATTATAAGTCTTAATCCCTTATGTTAATATCTATATACACTTGTAAACTTTAATCCTTGAGGTAGAATACCACCTTACTATCTCACATTTAAATACTTCCATCGAGATTAACTTGGCGTAAAGATGTTGAAATGTTTGGCCTATTATAATATCCTTTAAATCCACTTTGAACCATCACTAATAACTTAATAAACTTGGTCTCTTACCTATACAAAAAGGTTGCCTCAAGTTCCATATTAATAGAACAGGTGCATACAAAATATAGAGTGTTACATCGTCCCCCCTTAGAATTGTTTGTCCTCGATTGTTAGCATAATTAGCGAGCCTAAACAAGTTCAAGGCTAAGTCTAATCTTGTTGTTACAAAATAAGACTTATATATTTATACTTGTTAAATCTCCAATTTAGGATCTTGGACTTTCCTTTTAGACTGTAATAAATGAGGGTACTTGGATTTTATCACTTTCTTGGCTTGAAATGTGATCTATTCTACTTTTTGGTTCCTCCAAAGTAATTTTACAAAAGATACTTCTTTATTTATTACCTTTTTAACTTGTGAAGCTAAAATAGCAATAGGCACTTCTTCATAAGTAAGTTCTTCTATAACTTGTATATTTTAGTAAGAGTAATATGAGATGGATCTTCGATGCACTTTTGGAGCATTGAGACATGTAACATTGGATGTACTATTTAGAGCTCTTGTTGTATCTCTAAATCATATAAAACTTGGCCAAATATTTGAATAATCTTATATGGTCGTATATAGCATGGACTTAGTTTTCACCCTTTTCCCAAACCTCATTTCCCCTTTCATTCGTGACACCTTCAAGAATAATCAATCTCATATAGAAAACTCTATTCCTTTCTTCTAACATTGGCTATTTTTGTATCACCTTAACCTTTACCATAACATGATAAACAAGATCTAGCCTAAATAAGGTCGTTTCACCCACTTCAAACAACCTAATTGGTGATCTACACTTTCTCCCATGTAAAGTTTCATAAGATGCCATTTTGATACTCGAGTGGTAGCTATTATTGTATGCAAACTCAATAACTGACAAATGATCATCCTAATTACCTTTGAAATCCAATATATAAGCTCGCAACATATCCTAAAGTGTTTGGATCGTATGTTCTTCCTAACCATCCATTTGAGGATGAAAAATTATACTTAAACTAACTTGTATTCCCAAACTCTTCTTAAATAACCTCCAAAAGTTTGCAGTAAATTAGCTCCCTTATCAAATATAATAGAATTTTGAACTCCATTGTAACGACCTAATTTTTAGTATATTATGTGAAATATTTATTATTGTATGATTTAACCATTTTACCCCACCCCTGGGTTTTTTGTGGTATTTTTAGGGTGTGGGGATGCTTTACATAGTTCCCAATGCATTTTGGTGTGATTTATGACAAATTAGGATTTTGGTGGCTTAAAAGCCTTACAGTAGACTTTGGTCAACATTTATTGATCTGTTTGTCAGATGAAAACATGGACTACACCGAAAATCCATAACATCAATTTTTGGGTGGTAACATAGTTGGTTTGATTTTATGGCTTTTAAATCTCCTTTCGACCCTTGGTTCGGAAAGTTGTGAAATTTGATTTTGAAGGTCAACTTTGTGAAAATGATGTTCATTTGAGAATATGTTATCACCATTGAGTTGGGACCATCAAATTTGATAGGGTAGCATCGATCATTTGCATTCACAAGATTCTAGATAAATCTTGAGGGTCCACGGAGACTTGGAATTTTCCAAGTTTCAATTGGTGCACCACTCAGCTGGGGAACTAGATTTTGTAAATCAGAAGTCACAAATACAACATAGAAGATCAGGAGTGAGTGTCATGAATGAAATATTTCAGTCACGATCGAGAGTCCCACATACACGAGGACCAGGTCGCAATAGCGATACCCTCCATCAGGCTAGGCACTGCGTATGCGACATTTGGTCACCATAATATACATTGTTTTCACCATTTTTCGTCATTATTGAGACTTAGATCTTAGGGTTTCATGATTTTGAGCAATTCT
Source organism: Capsicum annuum (assembly GCF_002878395.1). Taxonomy (NCBI): domain Eukaryota; kingdom Viridiplantae; phylum Streptophyta; class Magnoliopsida; order Solanales; family Solanaceae; genus Capsicum; species Capsicum annuum. The sequence continues at coordinate 108,450,611 of NC_061115.1, read as the reverse complement.
TCCATTTTTAATCTTTGGGTATGCTTCATAACACCTATTTCAACTACTTTTCTTCAATTCTATCAATTAATTCTTATTTTAAATGTGGATTAAATCGTTGAAATTTGGAATTTTGGCCCATAAGGACAAAGAATTGTAATTCTCTAATTTAAACCCCGATTTCAATCCATTTTTACTTTGGGTGAATTTCTAATCTTATAGTTATCACTTTTTTGATTCCATATTCAAAAGAACTTCAATTCTTGATTTCTAAAATAAATTTCAAGAATTTTTACTATAAATCTTAAAACATGATTTTTCTTTGATTTATACATCATTTTCACTTGGGTTTTCAATTATAGACTCCTAAAAATATAGGGAACATATTTTTGATATAAAATTATGATTATTTTTTTCAAAAACCCATTTTATGGGTCTATTTTGACCCCAACATAAAAATAGGCAATATGGTATGGTTGGCTTTGTTATGATAAATAGATACTATATTTATATGCTTTAATTGATTTTGATTCCATCATGAGGAGTAAGGCTTCAATTTGAAGGCTTCCAAACTAATTTTTTATCATTCAAAGTAGGTTATGGCATAACTTTCTTCAGATTGGGATGGGTAATTAATATCGATACAATAGCATGTTAAGGGTGTAGGAAATAATCACAAAAATGGCTATCATTATTGTGTTGAGCCCGTGTGGGTCCTTTATGTTGTTGTATTTTGTGGTTTTGGAGTATTATTTGCTTTGTTTGAATGTATGGAGTTCTATATGATAATGTTGGTTGCATATACATGAAATTAATTTTTTCTTGTTTAATGAAAAATCCTAATGTGGTATTAATGGTGTATTTAATTGTTTCTACTCTCTTGGAATATGGTTTATGCTGGCATTAATGGATGGTTGGAAATATTAAGCGGATTATTAGCTCACTTGATTGGATATGAAAGTACTTATTCTGGTTGGTTGTGAGCATTACATCCTCATATTATGTAGATTTATGAAATATTAGTAACACCATAAAAATACTAGAAATACTGGCTTTTTTATCAAAATTATGATATATTTAAAACCCTGTATCGATGGAAGTGCCAGTGAGGAGTTATGGATATATTGGTATTGGATATTGGTTGTATACGGGTTGAATAATCCTTCATGGGTCCTAAGTCGGGAAGCTTTAGCTTTGTAGGTGCATACGGAGGTTGTGCGACAACCTCAAGCATCATCATCATCATCATTATCATTACTATTATCATCTCCATTGCATTTATATTTACTTTGTACATATTTGTGATGTGTTATTTTCCTCAAGGTGATACTTATCTATATGTATTTTGCCTTTGTGTTCATGTGTGTGATACATATCTACTTATATTTCTTTCTTGTATTTGCTATGATGTATGTGAATATTACAAAAATATTTATGGAGACGATGTGGGCTACCATTGTGAAACATTTTCTAGTTGTAGGTGACGTGCCCTTAGTCTGTATTTTGTATGCTTTATTTTTTCTTTTCTCAGATAACCTATGATTCCTATTGAGTAAAAGTGGACCATACTCACCCCAACAACACCCTTTCGATGCAGATCCAGGTTCAAGTATGCCTTGTGGTGGTTGATTTTGGCGGCAATTTAGAGATATTCAAGGAAGCAGTTACATTCTTTCTTTTGGATTTGACTTCTAGCTTTCTTTATTTAGAATGTCTTTATTTTTCATTTAGAGACAGATTTGTTCCTATTTTAGATATCTTATGTATTTCGATCTCAATTTGTACAAGTTAGTTCTTAAATTGTGACACCAGGTTTTAAGACTGTGGTATGATATTATTTGATTGTTTTTTTATGATTTTATTATGTTGTGTAGTTTGGCTTTGTTCTAGAAGCCTCACTTTGGGTTGTTGTTATTATTTTCCCTTCTTGTATCAGTTTGTGTGATAGGCTTACTTTTCAAGGCTTGCCGTAACAAGTGCCATTATGACCCTTACTTTTTGGGTCATGATAAATTGGTATTAGAGTAGCCAGGTTCATTGGTCACAATGGTGTAAGAACGGGATGACTATAACAGTCTTATGAATTAGTACATAGATGTTCGTACCTTTCTTTGGGAGGCTATAGAATGACTTTTGGAAATTTCCCTTATTTTTTCCTTATAGTGCATATTTCCTTCATACTTTGTGTTCTAAGTCATATTTCACTCTTTTCTGCACAAATGGTGATGACTAGATCTCATGACGTTAGAGATGTAGAGCCTTCATCTGAGGAGATAGCCCAAAATAGAGGGCGAGTTGTGAGTTGTGGATGGGCTCGAGATAGTGGATGAGCACGTGGATCTTCCCCATCTAGGTGAAGTGCTAAGGGACTGTTCCCTGAGCTCCATGTTGAGAATATTGGAGATATTGGTCCTACTTCGACTCCACCGAGTTCTTCAACCGCAATCAGAGAGGGTGTTGATTTGCTTGTTGACCCATTTTGAGGGTTCTCCTTTAAGTGAGCCTGGTGTTTTCCTAACTCCTAGTATTATACCTTCATCTATGCCAGAGTCTTCCTATGGTGTTTCTCCAGCCTCGAGTGTGGATCCTCCAATAGTACCTATTTTTGCTTTGGGTACTCCACAGACTCTGATTGTTTTTCTACCTTCAATTGATGTATTTGAGTATGGTATTCCAAGGTTAGGAGTTTAGCCTTTATCTATGTTGTCTTCTTAGGTGGGATCTCGGCCTGCTAGATTCACCATGCCTCCCCTTACTTCGAGTATAGTTATGACTTATGAGGATCACAAGAGGTTTGAGAGGTTCACTCATTTGGGTCCTCCTAGGTTCAGTGTGTTGTAGGTGAGGATCCCTATGAGTTCTTCATTGACAGTCCTGAGAAGTTTCATAACTTGGGTTTGCTTAAATCACAAGGTTTTGCGTATACCACTTATCAGTTAAGGGATACCGCTAGAGATTGGTGGAGGTCACTTGTTGGTTTCAAACCTCTCTATTCTCCTAGGATAACTTAGAGTCAATTTGTTGAGGCCTTTTTTAAGAGGTTAATGCCTCACAGTCCGAGAGACTAGTTGAGGGATGATTTTGATCACCTGGGGCAAGGATCTATGACTATTGTAAAGTATGAGGCACTCTTTTATGCCTTGTCTACATATTCTTATACCACCATTGTTATCAAATGTGAGAAGATTTGAAAGTTCATAAAGGGATTGGATGTTTCTCTTTAGCTAGCTACATCTCAGACGGTAGTGTCTGGAGCATTATTTCAGAGTATAGTGGATCGTGCAAAGATGACTGAGGGTATTCTTTAAAAATCTCAAGGAGTCACAAGAGGGTGCGTCATCTAGTGAGTTCAAAGGTTACATTTCTCGAGATAGAGATTCTTGAGGTTTCCATAGGTATTATGGTAGACTTATACAGGCAGCCTTATAGAGTTTAGGTAGTGGGTCTTCTTGTTCAACAGTTTTGGGTGACCATTCTGGTCCAGTCATACCTCTTCCTACTAAGTCAAGCCACAGAGGTTGCTATGTGTGTGATGAGACCAACCATTTGGCCAAGGATTCTCCTCTTCATGTTTTCATAGCTACTCCTATTTCAGCAATGAGAGGTAGGGGTTCTACCAAGAATGCAGGAGGCAGAGGTAGTGAAGCCCGTGGTGGTGGTCGTAGGGCTATTCAGCCAGTTGGTGGTTGTGGACAGTGCTAAGTTATACCTGCCAAACTAGAGGCAGAGGCTTCCAATGTTGTTATCATATACACTATCCTCATTTGTTCAGATCTGCATTTGTGTTATTTGATACAGGATCAACCTTTTACTATGTGTTTACATACTTGGATTTTGGTTTTGTAACACCCCAAAAATAGGTCCTGAGACATCACACGGTGCTCAAGACTACGAGTTGCCTCAAGCTAACCCTGTAACCGTTCTACTAAAGTTGTAACTCATAATATAGGAATCTAAGCATGCAAAACAATACTGAACTACTGAATACTGTCTGAGCTGAATTAGAATTAACTGAACATAATGTATAAAAAAGTTTTAGGAAATCTAAATAATAGAAAATGTAAGTCTAAAATGTATCTAATAGTCAGAGAAGCCTCAAACACTACTAACTAGAGAGTTGCTGGGACAAACCCCTAGCTGACTCAAACTGACTGAAAATAACTGAATAAACTACTTTAAAAAACTGAAAATCTAAATGACTGGGTCCCCGAACTATGAGGACTCACCAACTATCGAAAGATAGATAGAGATGCTCTCGGTCAATTATGCTACTGGAACTGAGCATCTGAACCTATATTATTAAACAATGAAGCACATAAACATATATGTGGATCAGTACTTTTGGAATGTACTGAGCATAGGGGGTGAATGCATAAGTAAAACAATGACGAAATGTATATATTTCTCATAAACAATGCATGCTAAGTATAAATGGCTCACATTGGCTTAAGTAACTGAAAGTTGATGTCATAAATTATGAATGGTAAAACATACTATATGAATATTGTGAGCCAACACACTTAGTTCTAAATCTATACTTGAAATCATTTTTCAAATCATGCATACTAAGTGTAGGAAGGACTCACTTTTATCAAATGAAAACTAAAAGTTGAAATTTTGTAAGTAATGTCCTAAGTAGGACCATATCTAAGTAAATTCATGAGCCTTTACACTTAATTTCTAAAAGTAGTTCTGTTATTCTATTTTAGGACTTAGGTTTTAGGGAGGTTCTTCTAACCAACATATACTATGTGAGATATTATAGTGTCCAATGTTTAGTTCCTATAAGGAAAAACCTCACATTGGGGAGAAGTGTCATACTTTTGCCAAGGAGTATAACCTAAGCAAAGTGATCACAATCTATATCTGTCATCCATATAAATGGGAATAATTTGAATCTATACCTGTGTTGGCTCTTAGTTCTGGGGCATGTGAACATACCCAACTCAGTTCTAAATACTACTCTCTTTAATCTGTCTGCTCACTTTGTAAGATATCCACTTTAAAACTTGCATGTGTGTTTATAATGAAAACCAGTTGTGTATCTGCTTACTTTAAAATATACTCAAAACTGTGAAGTGGATTCCATTTCTTAGCTGAGATCAAAAGATCAAATCTTTTCTCAAAATCTAAATAAGAACTAATCATGGGTTCTTAAAAGCCTTATTTTCTTGAAATATCAATACTCAAACTAGGGCTTAGTAACCCACGCTTTAAACTCATGTGGAATTAACACCAAGTCATGCTCAATAATCAAAATCTTGAAATTCTGTAATAATTTTAGTCAAAATAGTGAAATTCAATTCTCAATGTATATGTAATCACGTCACACTTATAAACATACAAAATAGAGATGCAATTCAATATTTAAATCACTTGTAACATCATAATCTTTAAATAATGATAAATGGGTATGAATCCTAAATTGCAAATCATGTAATTCAACTTTAAAGACTAGTTTTGGGTACAAAGATGAAAGGAGTATCCTTGTTCATAACCCCACATACCTTATTTGATTGTATGAATGCAAAATATTGATCTTTAAATTCCTAACGATGTTCTTGAAGTTCTTGAACCTAGAAACTTAAATTCTTGATTATCTTGAAAAAGGAATGGTGAAACTTTGGATTTCTTGGACTTAAAGTTAAAGTTCTAGGGTTTTCTTGGAGAGAAAATTGGTGAATAAGGAGCGTAATATGCTTAGAATAGGGTTAAATCCTCGGTTTTCACAAATTAGAAAGAGAGTAATTGACTTAAATACCCTTATAAAACTTAAATTCGTGATTGGAATCCTGATTTTTCACCTTGGTAAGATGCGATGCTATCGTGTTGTGTCACTGAAAAATGGACGAGTGTGAATTTGCACACCTCCACGACATAGTGCTATCGCATTGCATCACTGGAAATGGATGAGTGCAAATTTGTACTCCAATGCGATATTGTACCTGTTCCACCATATTTTTGGTGCGACAGTGGCCAATCACGGCGAGCTTTTGGAAAGGGACGAGTGTGATTTTGGGGATCACCGTGATGCGGCATAATCATGATGAGCTACTGCCTCTCACAAAAAGTGTCATAACTTCTCACCATAACTTCTCACCTAGGTATCAAATTTAGGTAAAATTAGTATTGCCTGAATGATGACTCAATTATCTATAATTTGGTGGGTCTTAAGCTGGAAAATTCTACATACATCAATAGTTATAGCTTTTCAAAATTGACCCTTGTAGACTCAAACACCAACCTTAAGACGAATCTAAGGTTTTTGGTTTAACTTAGCTCTAGGTGATTTCTATGGATATTTTTTACCTACTAAGAACTTCACACACTAGGAGCTAAACTAAATTAAGAAAAATATGGGGTATTACAATTTTTATTTAGTTTATGAGCCTCTTGATGTGCCTATTCATGTATCCACCCCCATGGAGACTCTTTAGTGGTAGATTGGGTGTACCAATCTTGTGTTGTGACTTTTTCTACACATAAGACCTAGGATGATCTGATTGTATTGGATATGGTAGATTTTTTTGTCATCATAGGTATGGTTTGGTTGGCTCCTTACTATGACGTCCTAGATTGTTACGCTAAGACTGTGAATTTAGCTTTACTGGTGTGCCAAGGGTAGCTTGGAAAGGTGTTCTTTATTCGGTTCCTAAGAGGGTTATATCATATGTTAAGGCTCATCACTTGGTTGAGCGGGGATGTTTATCTTATTTGGCTCATATTCGTGATACTAGTGTTTCTTTACCTCTTTCTTTTTATCTGAGTTGTCCTTGAGTTCATGGATGTTTTCCCTATGGATTTGCCTAGTATGCTTTTGAATCTTGATATTGACTTTTCTATTGATATTGAGCTGGGCACCAAGACCATTTCTATTTCTCCCTATAAGATGTCACCAATAGAGTTGAAGCACCAAGCCCATTTCTATTCATTCCTATAGGATGGCCCTAGCAGAGTAGAAAGAATTGAAGGATCAGCTATAGGAGTTATTGGATAAGGGATTTATTCACCCTAGTGTATCACCTTAGGGTGTGTCTATCTTGTTCGTATAGAAAATGAAAGGGTCTATGTGTATGTGTATTGATTATTGGCTATAGAACAAGGTGATAGTCAAGAATAAGTATCCTCTTCCTTGTATTGATGATTTGTTTGACCAGATTAATATTGCTTTGGTGTTTTTGAAGATTGATTTGAGGCCAAAGTATCACTAGTTAAGGATTAGAGCTTTGAATTCTCCGAAGATAGACTTTCAGACTCTATACATTCATTATAAGTTCTTGGTCATGTCCTTTGGGTTGACCAATTCCCTAGCCGCGTTTGTAGAGTTGATGAATTGAGTATTTTGACCAAATCTCAACTCTCTCGTTATTTTATTTATAGATGATATCTTTGTTTATTCCAAGAGTGTGGCCAATTATGAGGATCATTTACGGATTGTGCTTTAAAGATTGAGGGATGAGAAATTGTATGCTAAGTTCTCCAAGTGTGAGTTTTGGTTAGATTTTATCTCTTACTTAGGTCAAATGGTTACAAAGGAAGGTATTATGGTTGATCCATCCAAAATTTCAGGGTAATTGGGCTAGACCTACTTTGCCCATTGAGATTTAGAGTTTTGTTGGCTTGGAAGGTTACTATTGATGTTTTGTTGAGGGTTTCTCATCTGTTGCAGCTCTATTGACCAAGTTGACTCAGAAAAGGATTTCCTTTATTTGGTCTAATACTTGTGAGGCAAACTTCTAAAAGCTTAAGGATTTGTTGACATTGACTCCAATCTTGACTTTGCCTAAGGAGGTGTAGATTTTACCATCTTGTGTGATGCTTTGGGTCTTGGGTTAGGTATTATTTAATGTAGGAGGGTAAGGTGATTGTGTATGCTTCTCTTCAGTTAAAGCTCCATGCGAAGAATAACCCTATCTATGTTTTGGATTTATGCGAGGTTATTTTTCTTTGAAGTTATGGAGGAACTACTTGTATGGAGTCCGTTGTGACATCTTCTTGGATCATAGAAGCCTTTAGTATTTCTTCACCCAACAAGAACTTAATATGAGGCAATGCCATTGGTTGGAGTTTCTAAAAGATTATGACTTAACTATTCTCTATCTTCCAAGCAAGGCTAATGTAGTTAGAGATCCCTTGAGTTGGAAGTCAACTAGCATGGGTAGCTTGGTTCATCTTTTGACCTAGGACAGGCTTTTGGCCTTAGATATTCAGTCTTTGACTAATCAGATTGTTAGGCTTGATATTTTAACGCCTTGGTGTATTTTGGAATTCATGGAGGCTAGTCTTCTTTGATGGAGAAGATTCAAGCTCATCAGTTTGATAATGTTGGGTTGAGGTTGATCAGTATAAGGTATTGAGTGGTGAGGCTAATGGATCCTCACTTGACTCAGATAGTGTTTTGAGGATTGAAGGCCGAGTTTGTGTACCGAGAGTGGGTGATTGGATTAGATTAATTTTAGAGGAGGCCCATTGTTCCAGCTATTCTATCCGTCCGAGAGTGACTAAAATGTATCATGATTTGAGGCAGCATTACTGGTGGGGTGGTATGAGCAGAGATATAGCAGATTTTATAGCTTGTTGCCTATGTTCCCAGTAGGTGAAGGCCAAGCATTTGAGGCCTAGAGGATTGCTTCAGAGGTTACCTATTCCTGAGTAAAAGTAGGGATGAATTACTATGGACTTCGTGACTGGGTTTCCAAGCACTTTGCATGGTTTTGAAAGTGTTTGGGTCATCATGGATCGATTGACCAAATCTGCCTATTTTTCCAGAGTTTATTAATTTTATTACGTATTTGTCTACATAGTGTCCGTCTTTAATTTGGGAAGGCCTGAAAAATTGATAGGGGTTTCTTCATTGATCGTGTATTTATTTTGATATGAAATAAGCAAACTTAAAAAATAAAATCCGTATTTTGTTATGGGGTGGCCTCAAAAATCCAATGGGCAGATACTGTCATTGATCTGGTATTGGTACTTGATATAAATTAAGTAAATTTAAAAAAATAAAATTTGTCTTTTGTTGTGAGGTAGCCTCAAAAATCCGACAAAGAGATAATATCACTAGCCATCAAAAATAAAAGCACAAATGATCAAAATAAAGTCCAAACGGACAATGATAAACGTAATAGCAGGAAAATAAAAATAAACCTCTTTAACCAATGAAAATAAAAATAAAATAAAACAACACAAACAAAGGCAATAACAACAACTTATGGTAAACTTATAGAATACTATTGCGACAGTGAATACACTATTCAATCAATACAAAAAAAAAACAATGATAAAATTTAAAGGAAAAGGTAGCCACTAAATAAGAGAAAACAGATTGAAGAAATTTCATCAAAGTAATTCACTAACAATACAACACAACATCGGTAAAAAAAAAATGCATAAGGAATAATTAAAATAAAAGTTGTGTTATCTAAAAATTTATTCTGGTTAAACCACATAATGCAACAATGAAATAAAAGGACAAGATTTTACTAAAAATGAGGTATTTCGGCCAGATCTAAAAATAAGCACATGAAAAATGTAGTTTTCTATCTAGATATGGATTTTTATTTTTAACCAATGAGATTTGAGCTCGCTATTGAGAGACAGGATGAGAAAAGCCATAGGGACAGGCGATAGGAGTAGTGGCAGTCCATAACTATAGTAGTATCACTTCAACGGCAACCATAAGAGTAACGGTGAAGAAGCATGAGCCCAGCCATATCTGGCTATTTTTAGGTGAAATGGTTACCTCCATTAATGGAGGAAAAAAGGAGAAAAAAGTGGAGACATGGTGGAGTAGTAGAGGCATAAGGATAAATCTTGCTAGTCATTAACTCCGACGAGAGCCGATGGGAAATAAAGAGAAAGAGGGGGAGGCCGTATTATGGCTGTTTGGTTGGAGGCTCACCCACCTGCGGCCAACTCTAATGGAGCCCGGCATAAAGAAGGAAAAAAGAGAGAGATCAGTGGGAGATGAGCGTGGTAGTGGCATGGATGGAGCTCGCCAAGCTCCGACAATAACGGTGAGTGGCGGAATGGAAGGGAAGATGGAAAAGAAAAAACTTTCTTTGTGTGTACTTTGTATATGTATATACGTGTGTTTGTATATTTTTTTTGTGTTTGTGTGTGTATGTATTTTTTATGTTTGCGAGAGAGAAAATAGAAATAAAAATTGGTTGCGTGTGTAATTTTGTGTATTTTTTTAGAGTGGGAAGAAAAAGGAACAAAAGGTAAGGGTGGTTGTACAAAGATGTGTGCGTCTTTTTTTCTTCAAAAAATATTAACACCCATCTCTATTTATGATAAAAATGGGTTCTTATTATTATCCAAAGGGTAAAAGAGTGCCCCCTCTTTTTCTTTTTGAGCACCCTTTGGACCTTGAGTTATTGATCAAAGGATTTTTCATCCTTTTAACCAATAGGCAATGTTAATATCCAAAGGGTAGTGTCATTGCATAGTCATTTTCAGATATGACAAGATATTATTGTGTAGTCGTTGTCGGATGTGACAAGACATTATTGTATAGTTTTGTCAGATATGACAAGACCCTAAATTATTATGTTGTGTAAAAATAATTGATCCGACATAGCATTTGCGAACTGTATTAATAATGTACAAATGTAGGTACTGATATGTGATTACAAAAATGTAAAAAAATTAAAAAATATAATTAACTTAAAAATACTATAAATAAATAAAAATGTGATGTCATTCGCGTACGTGCAGATGATTGTAAAATGATAATAAATTGGTAAAAATTCTAATATAAGGAGAATTATCATAAAAAATAAAAAAAAATATAATAATAAATTAATAAAATCCTAAATAAAGGATGATTATCAATAATTTGTTAACAATTGTCAAAAATATGTGATAATTATATTTTGTACCCTTTAACAATCTGGAAGTCTGAAGACATTAATTTTAAGCACGAGTAGCCAAAATTTGGTGTCAATGGTTAGCCCTTTTCATTTGAAGATGATGTAAAAGTCTTCTAACAAAAACATTCACGCGTAGCCTATTTTTATCGACAAAAATTATTTTTTGATGAAAATTCGACTGAACTCTAATTTAGAGTTGCATGCATATCTCGAGTTGCATGAGGATCAGGTAGGGTGTAGTTCAAAAGAATAGGCAAATTGTCTCTTGCCTGTTATCAAGGGCGGACGACCTTGTGGAATGATTATTGAGAGAAGAAATATTATAAATAGTAGTGTTCATGTATTCCCAATGATCCTTTGAAAATTACCTTAGTATCGAGCTGCGAGATGCTGGGGATGCAAGATTGTGTACGTTTTGGGGAGAAAGAATGATTATGGGTTTGTGATGACCGAACTCTGCATAGACCTTTCTACTATCTCGAGTGTCATGAGAATCAGGTCAATTCAAAAAGAGAAAATAGGAAAAATTTGAGATGGTTCTAAAAATTTGACCCAGTGTATGATATATGGCTAACATTGGACTCTTTGAATAATGATGTCTTCGATTGTCTAATGAAGACTTGATGCATGACATCTCCAATTGTCTATGGAGACTGATATTGATTGTCGTCTCTGATTGTTATAGGGACTCATATTGAATAATGATGTCTTCGATCGTCTATGAAGACTTGACACATGACATCTCCAGTTGTCTATGGAGACTTACATTAAGGGTCATCGTTAATTTCTTACGAAGACTGAACGGCGTCTTTAATTGTCTATGAAGACTGATGTTAATTGACGTCTCTAATTATCTACAAAGACTATTTGATAAATGATGTCTTCGATTGTCTATGAAGACTTGATGCCATCTTCAATTATCTATAGAGACTGAGGTTGGTTGTCTTCTTTGATTGTCTACGATGGCTTGATGCATCTCCAATTGTCTATGGAGATGGTTGTTGATTATGGTAAATTCCAATTGTTTTTAGGGAACTTAATGTATGATACCTCTGATTGTCTATGGAGACTGATATTAATGGTCATCCTTGTTTGTCCATGAAGACTGAGGCTATCGTCTAGTGAGGTGATTGAATTCTAATGGCCTCTCGATCAATAGAACAACTGTAAGGTAATAGCTTCTCGACTGCCAAGGCTATTAAAATTAGAGAGCTCTCGACTGTCGGAGCTACTAAAAGGTAATAGCCTCTCGACTGCCGGGGCTATTGAAATTAAAGAGATTTTGACTAGAGGAGCAACTTGAAGGTAATAGCCTCTCGACTAGTGGGGCTATTGAAATAAAAAAGCTCTCGACTCACAATGAAATTGAAAGGTAATAGCCTCTCGACTAGTGGGGCTATCAAAATTAAAGATCTCTCAACTGGCGGAGAAACTGTAACGTAATAGCCTCTCAACTGGAAGAGCTATTGAAATAAAGAAGCTCTCAACTGGCGGAGCAATTAAAGGTAATAGCCTTTCGACTAGTGGGGATATTGAAATAAAGAAACTCTCGACTGAAGGAGTAATTGAAAGGTAATGGCCTCTCAACTAGCGGGGCTTTTAAAATAAAAAAGCTATTGATTGACCGAGCAATTAAAAAGTAATAGTCTCTCGACTTGCGGAGCTATGGAAATGTAAAAGCTCTCGACTAACGGGTCTATTTAAAAGGTAATATCCTCTTGACTTGTGGTGTTACTTGAAATGTAATAGCCTCTCGACTGATGGGCTATGAAAATGTAAGAGCTCTCGATTGATGGAGCTACTTAAAGAGTAATAGCCTCTTGACTGGCTGGGCTATACAAATATAAAAGCTCTCAACTGGCGAAGCTATTTAAAAGGTAATAGCCTCTCATTTGGCGGGGCTATGGAAATGTAAGAACTCTAAATTCAAAGTAGAATACCTAATAACAAAGAAAAATGTTTGTGTATGAATACTAGAGCTTGAAAAGGAAAGCCAATTGCTTGTATTTTGAGGTGGACGCCCTGAATGAAAAGTGTAATGCATGTATGTAAAGGTAAATGTCATGAAAAATAAAGAAAATTATTTTATATTTTCTTTGCAAAAATTTTGAAAAGTACATAATGCAAAAAATTGCTTTGTATATTCTTTGTAAGAAATGTGGAAAGGTGAAAATGCAGAAGATTGTTTTGTATTTTCTTTGTAAGAAATATTAAGAGCTAAGAATGTAGAAGATTGTTTTGTATTTTCTTTGTAAGGAGTGTTAAGAAGTAAAAATATAGAAAATTGTTTTATATTTTCTTTGTAAGAAATATTAAAAAGTGAAAATGTAGAAAATTGTTTGGTATTTTATTTGTAAGGAATGTTGAAAGGATGAAAAGATATAATTGTGTCTTGACTGCAATTGTACCAACAATTAACAGTGTGTTAAAGAATTCACCCATCTCTTTCCATATAACCGAGATCGACTTTAGGGTAACTCCGATAGTTTCAAGTGGTACCTCAGACATGCCTAAGTATCGACATAATTTGTTCGTCTTGCTTCAGACAAAGGTTTTGAACTATACCTATCCTCATGTTTCAAGCGTCCTCTCCAGAAAGAATGTCTCATTTTCACAGCTATTTGAGTATTTTTTTTTATTTTTGAATTTAGAGATGTCCAGAGATACACACTCACAATTAGAAAGAACTTCAATGAATACAACTGTGATACCATAGGCTTGGCCTTCATGTAAGTATACACTAATGAGAGAACACTTAGAATAAGATCTTGTAGGGGTTTTGTCGGCTTATAATGTAGTCTTGGGGTAGATAAGATGATATTTGGGATGAAAATGACTAATTTTTCAATGAGTGTTGCACTGTATCTATGCTTTTGACATTTGTTGCACCTTGACCTTCGATCTTCTTTTTTGTGCTTCTTTGCCCCTTGTGTTGTATCTACTTTGACTTAGCTTGAATATTATGCTTAAGTTTTTCCCCTTATTTTTGATAAGTATATCATTATCATTTTTTAAATTATTTTTATGATTCTCCACCTTTGTTGGAGAAGGGGATCTTTGATCCTTCATCTTTAAAGTTGTCTTTTGTTTTTGTTCTTCCAGGGCTACATATTCTTTGTCTTCAACATTTTGATCTTGAACCTTTGTTCGAAACTTTCATGTATGTAGCGTGCTCAATGAGGTATACTAAGAGGGGGATAATGCATATAAGCAATCAAAAAGTATAGGCTCAGAGGTGGTTATCCAAAGAAAAGGTTTTAGGCTCAAAAAGGGTAAACGCTAGGGATTAATGTCATTTAGCGGGTTGTGCAAGGAACAATAAGTTCAAGGAAGTCCTATAATCCTTTCCCAAGCTACGTGTAACTCAAAATTTTGCCTCAACAGACATTCAGGCGAAGTTCCACATCAATAATGCAATGTAATGAACAAATCTAAATCTCACGACACAATGCACTTGAAATGATGAGGTTTTCTTCGTTCTAATCTTAGATATATGCAAGAGAATTTTTCAAGTGTTACTCAGGTTTTATTTAAAAGGTACAAGAAGAACCTATGATTTACCATGAAGTCTGTCCTTTCCATCAAACCAATTTTCATTCTCATGCAAGATTCTAACTGTGTTGGTACTAACCATGTCAAAATTCTAAATTTTTTATTTATTTAGAAAAAAATGAGACCAAAACCGAATGAGGGTTTCCTACATATATCGTGAAAACAAGAATAAGGTTTATGTAGTTCAGGTGACTTTGTATGTATGATTGTCATGAAGTGGTGGTCATCCTTAAAAATAATATGAAAGATGATTAAGGAGGAACCGCTGTAGCATCAAAGTTATTTCGATCAGATGATTAAGAGGATGGATTTCAAGCATAGGGAGAGTTTTGAAACTATTTCAATATGTCGACAATATTGGAAAGGTTAGACATTGAAGAAGTTATTATATTATTTCATTGTAGTTGGAAAGATTATTGTGACTGAAAGAGTGTTGAACCCTTATTTTGAAAGTGAGGATCGATACGTCATAAATTTAACGGTTTATGACATTCGAAAGAAGAAGCTAGGTTTTCTCGGACTAAAATCAATTGAGGACATAGAGGTAGGCCAGCTAGGCACTAATGTTATTGAGATTTGTATTTGAGGAGTTATTTATTTGCACTTTTTGAAGACCTTTGAGGAGAGTTTTTGAACTATTCCAGAAAATAACCCAAGTTTGAATACCAAATAAATTATTCTGAAATAGTGAAGAGACCAACCCTAATACAAGGCTACATACGTATCTTATCAAGACAAGAATCAGGTCAAAACGTAGTTCAATCCTTTTTGTGAGTTTGTATATAGCATGATCTATTTATAGAATAGGAATTTTCTTAAATGATTGAGAATAGGACTAAACAATTGTGAGAAGGCACACTAACCTAAATGCACCAACTCTGAAACTATGGAATTCAAAGGAGGTTTGGAGAAGTGTGAGATAGCCCCCCCCCCCTCCACCCCCACCCCCCATCCTCCACACACAATGTGTGAAGTATATTGTCAAAGACTCGATGAAATTATGATTATGATTAAATAAGATAAAAAAAATGATGTGTAGTAATTTTCACAATATACAAATATAATGTATGAGCGAATAAACGCAATTTTCAATGTGAAACAGGTAAAGAATTTAATTATTAACATATGCAAAAAAATATAGAATACCTCCCTCAACTAAACAAATTAAGTCTATCATGGTTGGAAACCTGCTTTTGTATCCCCAACGGAGTCACCAATTTGCCATGCCTTATTTTTTACCAAGGTTAAATAAAAAATAACTTGTCGACTCTAAAAGAATTAAAATTTTTGTACAAAATCGCCATCTAATTTTTAAGAAAAATTAGGAAAACTATTTAATTATTAACGCATACGACTTATGTTTTAGTTTGTGAAAATCAATTTTGATTCTACGTAAGGTTTCAAATTATTCTAAAGAAAAGGGGTTAGACACCCTTCAGAATCCACAAATGTGATATCCAGCTAGACTAAATTTATCAAAGAAAGAGGAGGTAAATAATTATTTTTGAAAAATTATAAGTATTTAAAATTAATGTAAAAGATGTATGTATGTTAAAGATAAATATGTTGTTATAAAACATATGTATGACAAATGTATAAGATACGTGTGAAAAGAAATATATTTTGTAATGTATGAAAAGAAAAGTATCTTTGATGTGCTATTAAAAGGAAAAGTATTTACAAATAATATTTTTACTTGATTAAATTTACGGAGAAAAGTATAGATTTTTTTGATAATAAAAACTACATAATATCTATAACGTAAATATGTGAATTAATTGATTAACTCAGTTCTTTTGTGTAATTATTAATGACGTAAATTTTTCTTAAACATGTGTTATGTAAGTAAAGAATATTTCCGTCCGATACTCCCAAATAGTAAAGTTTTCACTATGTTTAATGTGTATAATTATAAAAAAAATACAGATATAAAATTCACCTTTTGAATGTCATATTTCAATAAGTATTCCTGAGAATTCGTACAAATACGTTAGTAACAAAGCAAAATAAATTATAAACTATATGTGCATATATGTATACAGATATACATAAAAAATAGAATTTTTTTTATTAAAGCGCGGGCTCGAATTAAGTTTTAGATACGTCATGGTTACGAAGTGATTGCTCGATTTATCAGTTGTCCTAAACCGCCTTGCCATGATAGGGATCGTAAAACCCTTTGTATTATTATGATGTTATAAAGATTTTGTCATCGTCCGAGTTTATTTATTTTATTACATATTTGTATACATAATTTTTGTCTTTTATTTGGTAAGGCCTCGAAAATCGATGAGAGTTTCTTCATTGGCCATGTATTTATTTTTATATATAATAAGTAGTCTTGACTAATAAAAATTCACCTTTTGTTATGGGGTGGCCTGAAAAATCCATCGGAGAGATATTGTCATTGACCATGTATTGGTAGTTGATATAAAATAAGTAAATTTGAGATAATTAAATCTATCTTTTGTTATGGGGTGGCCTCAAAAATCTAACGGAGAGATAATGTCATTGGCCATCAAAAAGTAAGAGCACAAATGATCAAAATAAAGTCCAAACGGACATTGATAAATGTAATAGCAGGAAGAAAAATAAAAACAAACCTCTTTAACCAATAAAGATAAAATAAAATAAATAAACAATAACAAAGGCAATAACAATAATGTATGGTAAACTTACAAAATACTATTGCAACGGTGGCAAAACTATTCAATCAACACAAGAAGCCAACAATGGTAAAATTTGAAGGAAAAGGCAGCCACTAAATAAGAGAAAACAAATTGAAGAAATTTCATCGAAGTAATTCTCTAACAATCTAACACAACACTGGTAAAAAAAAAAAAACTTCATAAGAAATAATCAAAAAGAAAAGTTGTGATATTTGAAATTTATTTTGGTTAAATCACATAATGTAATAATGAAATTAAAGGAGAATATTTCACTATAAATGAGGTATTTCGGGAAGATCTGAAAATAAGCATACAAAAAATGGAGTTTTCCATCCAGATTTGGCTTTTTATTTTTAACTAGTGAGGTTTGAGATCTCTATTGAGAGAAATGATGAGCAAAGTAATGGGGAGAGGGGATGGGAGTAGTGGCAGTCCATATCAATTCAATGGAAGACGCCGGAGTGACGCCGATGAAGTATGAGCCCAGCCAGATCTGGCCATTTTTGGGTGAAATGGTGTCATACATTAATAGAGGAAAGACGGAGAGAAAAAATGGTTCCATGGTGGATAAGTAGTTGTGTAAGGATGAATCTCTCTAGTCATCAACTTCGACGAGAGGCAGCAAAAATATAGAGAAAGAGGGGGGGAGGCTGTATGGTTATCGTTTGGTTGGAAGCTCGTTCACTGGAAGATAACTCCATTAAGGTATAGCATAAATAAGGGAAAATGAGAGAGGTCAGTAGGAGAGAAGAATGGTGTTGGTGCAGCTGGAGCTCGCCAGGGCTCCGACAGTAGCGGTAGGTAGAGACAATGAACGGAAGATAGGAAAAATGTGACAAGACACCAAACTATTATGTTGTGTAAAATAATTGATCTGACTTAGTGTTTGTAGACTGTATTAAATAATGTACATATATAGGTATTGATATGTGATTACAAAAATATAAAGAAAATTTAAAAATGTAATTAACTTAATAATACTGTAAATAAGAAAATGTGATGTCACATTGTGTACGTGTGCAGATGATTGTGAGACGATAATGAATTGGTAAAATTTATAATATAAGGAGAATTATTACGAAAAGTAAAAATATAACAATAAATTGATAAAATTCTAAAGTAAGGATGTTATCAATAATTAGTTAATAATTATAAAAAATATGTTAAAATTATATTTTTGTGCCCTTTAACAATCTGAAAGCCTGAAGACGTTAATTTTAAGAAAAAAAGCCAAAATTGGGTGTCAACAATCGTGTTTTCCTTTGAGATTCATCCATGAAAGGTGTGTTGAGGTTTGGTAAAAAAGTCAAGCTTAGCCCCAAGCATATTAGGTCATTTGAGATTTTTTGAATTGTTGGTGATGTGGCTTATGAGTTGGCTTTGCCCCCAGCTATATCAGTTTTTCATTTAGATTTTCATATTTCCATAGTTTGTCGTTATAATTTGGATGAGTCTCGTGTCATTTGTTGGGATTCTATTCAGTTAGATGAGAGGTTGTCTTTTATTGAGGAGCCTATCTCAATATTGTCTTGGAATGTTAGACGGTCGGGTTCTAAAGTTATTCAAGTGGTTAAGGTCAAGTGAAAGCAGCTATCTATAGATGAGGCTACTTGGGAGGTAGAGTTTAAGATGTGTAGTTCTTATCCCCATGTTTTTGCTGATTCGGGTATTTCCCTTGCCTTTAGTTCGAGGGCGAACTAGATTTTTAGTAGTGGATGGTGTAACAACCTAATTTTTAGTGAATTATGTGAAATATTCATTTTTGTGTGATTTGACCATTTTACCCCTCTTTGTGGTTGCTTTGTGGTATTTCTGGGTGTGGGGCTATTTGGCATGATTCCCAATGTATTTTGGTGTGATGTATAAGAAATTATTTTTTTGGTCGCTTAAAAAGTCGTATAGTCAACGTTGGTCAATATTTATTAATTTGTGCATAGATTAGCAAAACGGACTGAGCCAATATATCTGGAACGTTGATTTTAGGGTAGTAACATGGTTGGTTTGGCTTTGTGTCTTTTAAATCTCATTTTGACCTTCGGTTCAAAAAGTTGAGAAATTAAATATCAGGGGTCAACTTTGTGAAAATAATTTTTTTTTGAAAATCTGATATTGCCATTGATTCTAAAGCATTGAATTTGATAGGGTAGCATAGTTCATTTGCATTGATAGGATTCTGAATGAATTTCGAGGGATCCACGGAGACTTGAAATTTTCCAAGTCTCAGCTAATGCACCACTCAACTGGTGCGCACGAACGCGACTCAACACATTAGGTGGGAGTGTCGTATATGCGATATCATGACCGCGATCACGAGTCCCACAGACACGAGGACCAGGTTGCGATAATGATACCCACCGTCAGGCCAGGTACTGCATACGCGACCCCTGGTTGTGTATACGATTCCTTAACTATATAAATATATACAGCTTTTTTTCACCATTTTTCACTATTTTTTAGACTTAGAGCTTAGGGTTCCATGAATTTCAATAATTTCTGGGATTTCTAAGCTTGGATATGCTCCATAACACCTATTACAACTACTTTTATTAAATTTCATCCTTTAATTATTATTTTAAATGTGGATTAAAAGGTAGAAATTGGAGATTTTAGCCCATAAGGCCTAAAAAACATAATTCTCCAATTTAAACATCAATTTCAACATATTTTTACTTAGATGAGTTTCTAATCTTATAATTATCACTTTTCATTCGATTTCATCTTCAAAATAACTTCAATTTTAGATTTTTAAAATGAATTTCAAGGATTTTTATCAGTAAAGCTTAAACATTATTTTCTTCAATTTGAACCTCTTTTTTGCTTGGGTTTCATCTATAGACTCCTTAAAATATGGGAAATGTTTTTGAAATAAAATTATGATTTTGTCTTTCTTTTTTGAAAATCTATTTCAAACGTCCATTTTGACCCCGACTTGAAAATAGGCAATATGGGTATTGCTGGCTTTCTTTCAATGCATAGATTCTATATTTATATATTTTAGTTGATTTCGAGTCTATTCATGAGGATTAAAGCTTTGAGTTGAATACTTTTGGATTAATTTTTTAGCATTCGAAGTAGGTCATGGCTTAACTTCCTTCAGACTAGGTTGGATAGTAAATGTCGATACAAAAGCATGTTAAGGGTGTGGGAACTAATCCCAAAAATGGCTATAATTCTTTTGTTGAGCCCATGTGGGGGCCTATATTGTTGTTGTATTTGGTGGTTTTGGAGTATTATTTGCGATGTGTGACTGTGTGGGGTCCTATATAATAATATTAGTTGTGTATACATGAATTTAATTCTATTTTGTATAATGAAAAAGCATAGTATGGTATCAATGATGTATTTAATTATATTCTACTCTCTTGGCATATCGTTTATGTTGGCATTCATATATGGTTGGAAATATGGAGTGGATTATTGACTCACTTGATTGGTACATTGGTTGGATATGAAAGTACTCATTTTGGTTAGTTGTAAGCATTACATCCTCATATTATATACATTCATGAAATACTGGTTCAACCGTGAGAATACTGGGGTGTTTTCTTATAGAAAATGTGACATCTTTAAAACCCTTTACCAATGGATGTGTCATAGAAGAGTTATGGATATGGATATTGGTATTGGATATTAGTTGTATACAGGTTTATGAACCCTCCATGGTTCCTACGTTAGGAAGCTTTTGCTTCATAGGTGTATACAGAGGTTATACAACAACCTCAGGCATCATTATCATTATCATTACCTTTATCATTTCCATTTCTTTTGTATTTACTTTGTATATATCTATGATGTGTTATTTTCCTTGATGTGATATCTGTCTATGTATATTTTTCCTTGGTATTTGTAAGTGTGATGCTTATCTACTTGTTTTTTCTCGTATTTACTATGATGTATGTGAATATTATATAACTATTAGTAGAGATAGTGTAGGCTACCATTGTGTAACATTTTCGGGTTGCAGGTGACGTGCCCTTATTATGTATTTTGTGTACTTTATTTTCTTATTTGCTTCGTCAGCCTATGATACCTACTAAGTAAAAGTGCACTGTACTCATCCCTACTGCATCCTTTCTGTGCAGACCAAGGTTTGAGTGTGCCTCGTGATGGTTGATTTAGGCTACAATTTAGAGCTATTCGAGGTAGTGGCTGGATTCTTGCTTTCAGAGTTGACTACTGCCTTTCTTTATTTAGACTATGACTTTTGTTTTTTCTTTAAGAGATAGAGTTGTTCCTATTTTAGATATCTTATGTATTCTCATCTAGAGTTGTACTAGTTAGTTCTTACACTGTGACATTAGGTTTTGGGATTATGGTATGATATCATTTGGTTATGTTTTTCTGCTTTATTTATGTTGTAGGGTTCGATTTTGTTCTAGAAGCCTTACTTTGGATTATTATTATTATTATTTTCCCTTCTTGGATCAGTTTGTGTGATAGGCTTACTTGCCAAGGCTTTCCTCGACAAGTGCCATCATGACCCTTACTTTTTGGGTCGTAACATTCATGTAGCCAAACTATCTCTTTAATATATAATTTTGGATACTCTTTAGCTGTGTAAGTGGTCTTAATTGGTAGTGTGTTGATTTGGTGAGTCTATCAACTATTACCCATATGGAATAAAACTTCTAAGAGGAGCAAGGTAAACTAGTAGCAAAATCCATGTTTATCATATCCCACTTCTAAATCGGGATCTCCATATGCTGCATATAACCTCCAGGCTTTTAGTGATCGACTTTAACTTATTGACAATTTGGACATTCAGCTACAAATTCTACAATATTTTTCTTTTTGTCACCTCACCAATACAACCCTTTCAAATCATAATACATTTTAGTTGAACAAGGATGGATAGAATAACTTGAATGATATGCCTCTGTCATAATCCACTTTCTTATGTCATTTACATTCGGTACACAATTTGTTTTGGCATCAAAGTACTCCTTCATGTGTAAGCTAGAATATCTTTTCCATACCTTATTGTACACTCTTTTTAAGTCGTTAAAGAATAGGATTTGTATATTGCTTCTCTTTAACTTCAGCTAATAACGAGGATTACTATATCTTATTTTAAAGATGAGCAACTTACAACAAGGGACCAGGTCCCTGGATCTTCGAAGTTAAAGTATAGCTGGCACGCACTTGCACAGTTTTGTATCAAGTGTAACAAACTGTGCAAGTGTTGCTTGTACTTTTAGGACACCTGGTCTAATTGTATTTTAACCCTAATCATATCTCTCTATAAAATGTAAAGGATGCTTCTCAAGTTCTTATTTCTTATGCACTAAAAGAGTGAGTGCTCTTGAGTTGAATCCTGAATTGTAACTGAATTACTCATGTTATAAGAGTAATGTTTTCTTTACTTTCTTGAGTAAGCTTATGTAGAGTTACCTATGGTAGATATTGGTTAGAGTTAATCATATCAAGGTGTGTTCTTCACAGAGTTGTCAAAATAGGCTTGTAGTAGAGTTACTATAAGCAGGAGGAACCTAGAATTAGATTCATTGGTGTCTGTAATCAAGAGTTTGATTATAGTGTAGTATCGGGTACTTGTGAGGGAAAGTCGTGGTTTTGCCTCCCTTAATCAAGGGGTTTCCGTGTAAATCTTGTGTTTTTTAAGCTTCCTACATTGTTTTGAGTTCCTGGTTAATTTACTATTTGATCGCATGTGACTAACTCTAAGAGAACTAGTTCCTCACAGTATGGTACAGCCACCCAAGGTTTCAACAATTGGTATTAGGGCTAGGTTCACTCTAAAAGTTTCACACCTAGAGCATTTTGGTTATCATAGCTACTTCAGCTAATATGAAAGAAGGGAAATCTACCACTAGACTACCTAGAGTTAATGGGTAGTTTTATGAGTGGTGGAAAACTAGGATGTTTGACTTCATTATGGCTGAGGATAGTGAGATGATGGATATAATACTTGATGGTCCTCACATTCCAATTAAAGAAGACAAAGAAGGAGAAATAACTAGAATAGTAGTTAAAAGCAGGAAAAAGTATGATTATGAAGACAGAAAGAAAATTGAGAAGAATTACAAGTCCAAGAAATTGCTTGTTTTTGGTATAGGGCTTGATGAATACAATAGAATATCTATATGTGAAAATGCTAAAAAAATCTAGGAGTGCATTAAAAAGGCTCATGAGGGAACTACATAAGTGAAGGACTTAAAAGTTCACATATTTACTGCCCAGTATGAAACCTTTACCATGAAAGAAGGAGAGACAATACACGAAATTTATACAAGATTCACCTCCATCACAAATGAGCTACACTGCATAGGAGAAGTAATTGCATTGTATAAAAAAGTGAGGAAGATTCTTGGGGTTCCGCTAAAATAATAGGAAAGCAAAGTAGTTGCTAGTACTAAGCCAAGGAACCTAAAAAATCTTACTATGGATGAGCTTATTGGTAATCTGAAGACATATGAACTCAAGAAGCAAAAAGATCAAGATAAAAAGGATGTAAAAAGAGGAAAATATCTGGAATTGAAGGCTTCTAAGTCAGATTCAAGTGAAGAAGACATTGATGCTACCTACATGGCAAAAATAATTGTTAGAGCAACGAAGAAAAGTAGTCAGTTTCAAAGAAGATGAAGAAGTAGTAAGAAGGGAGGCTCTATTAAAGTTTGTTACAAATATGGAAGTCCTGACCATTTCATCAAGGAATGTCCAATACACAAAATGGATTACCAAGAATACCTTAAGATTGGATGTGAAAAAAGGTAAGGGTGGGGACCAAGTCCTTATAAAATTAAGCAGAAAAGCTACAGCTGATAATGTAGTAAGGTTGGCCCTAGCAGTGTGAGGAGATTCCTCCAGTGAATTTGAGGAGGATGAGAAGTAGGAAGATATTTCCATGCTGGCAGTGAAGAATTAGAAAGTAACCTTTTATTCCTTGTTTGCTCTCATGGCAAACACTAAAAATGAAGAAGAAAATGAGATAACACTTTCTGACATTATAAAAAACTTAGAGACTACTCTGCTAGAAAGATAAAAAAAGCTTACTAATGTATTGACTGATTCCATGTGTGAAATGACTACTGGAAAAAATGCTCTAGAAAAAAATGTAGAAAGTCAAGATCTTGAGTTTATAGCTTTAACCCTCCAGACATCTGAAACTAAGGAACAGGTTACAACGCTAAAATCTAAAAATCTAAACTTAGCTAGTCAACTGGAGAAAGATAATAGTGCTTGTAATAAAGAGAAGAATAATTCTCTAGAAGGAAAGACAGAAAATTAGGATCTTGAATTGATACCATTGACTCTCCAGATATCTAAAACAGAGCAACATGTTACTAAGTTGAAATCTAAAAATCTAAGTTTGGTGAGTCAACTAGAGAAATTAAAAGATTCAAATGATAAAGGGAAGAAAGAAACCTCAAAGTTTTAGATTAATCCTGAAGAAAAATTAAAGGACTCCCAGAAGTATCTCATGACTACACTCCAAAAAAATAAGGAGTTGGAAAGGGACCTAGTCCATTAAGGGGAGAACTTAAAAAATCCCTACAATGGACTTCGTCCTCACAGATCCTTTCTAACTTAACTGGTCAAAGAGTTAATAATAGAAAAGGACGTGGGTATTAGTACAAAATTCAATAAGCTAATTCAAAAGTCCAGGTAGTTCAAGATGTCAGAAAAAAAAGTCCACAAACCTTTATGCACTTACTGTGGAAGAGATGGACACATAAAGAAAAATTGTCAAAGTTGGAATAGAGTAAGAATGATCAATGTTAGATATATCCAGCAAGGGAATACTATCATAAAGGTTTCAGACCTTTTAAAAATATGAAGAAGCTCTCATTACCTAGATGGGCAAAGAAGGATTTGATCACATGTCTTTCCTCCTACTAGGAACTCAAACTCAAATGGGTTCCAAAATCTAACAAATGATTTTGTTTACAGAAAGAAGAAAGGGTTTGCAGTTAGAATAGATTCACTGATAGTAGTTATTCAATGCTTATGATGAGAAGGTTTAACTAAATTATCTCTCTCAACACACTTCAAGTTAGAAGTGTCTCATGTAAAAAGGGTGAAAAAGATTCCTAAAGATGCGCGCTAGTTAAAAAATGCAAAAGTAACCTTGGATAAGTAAAGAATGCTAAGTTTGGTACATGGTCCTCAAGCCTTTTACAGAATAAATTTTGGTATAAATTGGTGTATTGAAACTAACAGGATAAGGTTGGGATTGATCAAATTAATCTGACCTACTAGATGGATCTGTTTCTCTCCCCAAAATTGGCTATAATAAAGAGACAGGTATCCTTAGTAAAATAGGTGCATATTGGTCTAACTCAGTATCATAAGTTTCTAGGTATACATCCATGGGAACAACTTTGGAGGAGTAAAATATGTCATTTACAAATTTGAGGATTCACTCAAAGAAAGAGAGGGACCTAGTCCCATCTCTTATGTTAGTATCATGAATGTGTAATTTTCTTTGTTCTGATAGAAAAAAGCCACTTTCTTTCACTGTGTCAGAAATTTTTCCTATACTAAAAGGAGGGATGAGTCACCCAAAAATTAAAATTGATAATATCTTATTCTCTCAAAATATCCCTCACTATGCTTATCAGTCTCTATAGTCCTGCTTTATCAAAAACCCTCTCTTATCAAAGAAATAAATTTATCCTCAATTAGTCCTCTTGTGTTAAGAATCTCTAAATGGACACAAATTGTCCATTCTCATGCCTTTCCAAGGACTCTGAGCTTAGCCTAGATAAAAATCTTTTCACGAATCTTCTGGAAAACCAACTCTCATCATCTACCCTTTCAAAGCTAAAATCTTTCTTCACTCAACTTATTGATGAAGATTCATCCCTAAAGCCTTAAAATTTTTATATAAGTATGTCAATGGATGATACCTGGGTTACTGAAAATCCCATCTTAATGTCAAATAGCCTTGGAACGAGCAAAATTAGTCCTAAGGACCAAAATATTTGTAAGATAACTAGAATTTCAGGGAAAAAGTCTTGAAGTTTTGCTGATAACCAATATATTTCTAGAGGACCTGGTCCTAGGAAGAGGAACAAGACTGAAGGAGAAACCTTTAGTGTTTCTGGAAAAAGGAAATGTTGTGTCTAATAAAGTGAGAAATAAGTTCTTGAGAAATCAAAAGGTGTTAACTGGAAGGGTTTCTGACTCAAGTGTGTTAACAGAACCTAGTGTGTTAAAATTAGTTGAGCTGGTAAATATCAAGGTTAGATGCGTCTTATAGAAGGACCTATTCCCACAGTATTTGACGAGGTAGTCACAGAATTCTAATCCATATTGGAGTTTCTGAAGATAAAATAAAGATGATTGTAGTAGTTTAAGGGAAGAAGTTGAATAGTGATGTTGCATCACTTAGGAGAATTTTGGATATTCCTATTTGTGGTGTGAGGATTGTCTCAAGAAACCAACCATCAATAGAATTTTGGGAAACTACATCAAAGGTTAAAGGTAAATATGTGGTTGTAGAGAATAGGAAATTACTCGAGAGTAAGTTGCAATTGGTCTTTGATTTTGTAAACAAAGTAGTTTTGCCCTGATCACAAAAAAGGAACACTGCTTCAGCTACTGACTTGTATGTCATGGAATTTCTTAGCAGTTTTGAGTTCATTAGTTTACCTGCATTGAAGATAGAACACGTGCACAAAGTGGTTCCTGGGAAAAATGGCAAACATGACATGCCTTATGGTTATTGGTTAAATAAAGTGTTTGATCAATTTGGTATTGTCATTGAGAATAGAAGTCCTAGAATTGTATTGTAAATTCTTAGTGTGAAGACACTAGTCAAAACTAAGTGTTTGAAGAAGAAATCAAGTACCAACTGTAAGAGGGTTTAACAAGGAGATAAAGGAGTTACAGCTTGAGATAGCATCTAATGATTCAAAGATCAGTAAATTGAACATGACAATTCAGCATCTGACTGTTGAGGGTCCAAGTGTCACTGATGAGCTTAAAACTAAGAATGCTGACTAAAGAAAAAGGTCTCTACTTTGACAGATGAGGTTTTTATCTTGAATGCAAAAATAAGGTATTTAATCATAGACTAGTTTCCCTATCTATACCCTAGTTCCCGTAGTTGGACCTGCTTGTCCTTGATCTTTTCCATCAACTATATGAGTCAACATTTGCATTGTATTCCTTAAATCTTGCTTAATATTATTAAATACGTAATTCTAAGGGCGTTGTCCTCCTCCTTGTCTCTTCTAGAGATGGAGAATTAGAAGAAGTCTATGATGTAAACTCTGCTTAAGCCTCACTTTAATTAGCTTGTGTAGGTGATTACTTATTGGTCGCTTCTATAGTACCACATCTACTTTATTACCTATATTTTTACTCCTTCTTATAACTAACATCTTTACTATGATGAGAAAAAATAGATTTAAAGGTTAAATACAATCCCACCTATAACATAGCTCTATAGCACAATCTAAGAAATAAAGAAAAACAGACAACTCCTACTGAGGAGGTCTATTAGATAAGTACCTATACCAGCGACATGAAACACAGTGTCCCTAGTGAGGGATATCAAAATGAAAGAATTCATAAGTATGTAAGACATAAACTCATGATAGCTAAAACAAGAGTTTAATGAAATCAGGTTTCAATACATAACTGTATAGAAAAGGATATAAGAAAACATTTTCTTGAACTTGTGGGATCACATACATTACATTCTTTTCTTTACTTTTCTCTTTTCTTATTTATAAACTCTGTAAGGCATATGGTACAAATAACTAATTGATCAGTGGCAAATGAGGATGACCCATGCAAGGCATTGTATCCCTTGGAATACTATCCTCATAAATACACAAATTATGATCGACCCATGCTAGGCTTTCCTCTCACCCCTGGGATACCATCCATAATATATAGATTGTGATTGACCCATGCTAGGTGTTCCATCCACCCTGGGATACTACCCGCCAATTGGCAGATTCACTTTACTTTATTTGTTTAATCTTTGAGATTTTTCTTTTGGTAGTCATAACATTATTACGCTTTGGAATATAAACCAGTAGTAAGAGACATTTGAATACATATTATGGTAGTAACAATGATATAGGGAGCATATGCAACTTTAATGTATTATTTAGGAGCTTAAATGACACAACAAACTTCACTTGACTAAAAAGAGAGTTTACTAAGATTACTACCAAAAGTACCATTCTCATACCAATTCTTGGAAGAATACACAAGAAAATCTAATAATAAAAACATACTAAAGTACTCTAAAACACTTAAAAGTAGGAGCAACAGCATTTGCTAAATAGAAGATGGTACATTTCCATCATCTATCTTTTACTAGAAAGAGCACTTAAAAAACTCACCTTGTAACACGTGTATCAGATTTCTGGCCAAAGAAGATAGAATAAATAGCCTTACATACCTTGTTTACATTTTCTATGCAATCCAACTACTATGAGTCAACCTCTCTTTTGAGGCCTTAATCTACAATGAAATAAGTGGCAAATCAAGTATTAATAGCCAATCAAAAAATTTAGGTTACTTTATTTCACTAAAAGAGTAGTTGGGTAGTAGCCGTTGAATAAACAGTGTATCACCACCCACTTTGTTTTCACATCAATACAACCCATACATAATCATAATATAAGGTTAGCAACTGCCTCGCAACATAATACCCCAAACTAGCTATCAAATAGTTCCAAATTTTCTATTACACCAAAGTAAAACGTGAACACATGATTTACCAACATTTTTTGATGAATTCACAATAAAATCACATCCATAAGAACTTACCCAAATTTATATCTTAGAAGTAATAAAATAGGGTAGAACTCTTATTTCAAATTTTGAAATTTTATCTCCTTAACTTGTAGTCCGTCAAGGACTTGAATTGTCCTCCAAATTTAAACCAAAGAAGAAGATAAATCTCATAGAAGTTAAAAGAAAAGTGGGAATACCAAAGCTTAGAGAAAGTTTCCTCATGCTTTAAATATGAAGAAAATAATTCCAATAGCTTTTTTAAACTAAACTCATAATTTATTCACTTACCTTATATTGAAAAGAAACACAATCCTAAGAACTGTAATAGAACTTTATTACTATAATGGAAGTTAAGGGAGATCAAGAGAGAAATATCTAGAAAGCTGATTATTTTCAAGTTGTAATGAATAAAATGAGCTACTTTCAATCCCTATAAAAGCACCTGGTCCTGGCCGACTTTCTAGACCATTTTTGGGCCATAATTTTTCAAGTAGGTGAAGCACCTGCTTGGCCATTATACTTGGGCCTTTGTGGATCTGAAAATTGCATCATGGCTGAATCTTTTTCTCTTTTTCTCTCTTTTAATTTGGGCCAGAATTAATTCAAGTAGATGGTAGTTTACTTAGACCAATAAGCTGATCAAATGGGTCTTTCTAGGTGATGCACCTACTTAGTTCTTAGGTTGGTCAATAATTTAAAGTAGGTGATGCACATACTTGTCACCTACTAGCTTATTTAAGTCAAGTAAGCAACTCACTTATTTTATTAGATATTCTAACTTCTAATCTCTTATCTTAACCTAATACTTATATAAACTTGGACACTTTAATCCTTGTGGTAGAATACCACCTTACTATCTCACATTTAAATACGTCAATCGAGGTTAACTTGGTGTATAGATGCTAAGATGTTTGGACCTGTATAATATCCTTTAAATCCATTTTGAACCATCAATAATCACTTGAGAAATTTGGTCCCTTACCTATACAAGGTTACCTCATGTTCCAAACTAATAGAAAGAGTGCATGCAAAATATAGGGTATTACAATTCCCCTACCTCTACAAGCGGGCAGATATGCGTGAATTCAAAGTGAAGGGATGTAAATCAGGGAATTGGTTGGCACAACAGCTATGCCTCGGAAGAGAAGTCTCGTGGACCAAAACTAAAATCAATATTTCCATGAATGACTTCACCTTTGAGGCTCCGATATGGTTTCACATCATTTGTAGTTGAGTTTCTCTGTACACCCACATGATAGCAGTCCTAGAATTATGTGCTAGGATGGTTGCATACATTCTGGATGGTATCCCTCTAGATGTTGGTCAACTCATGGTTAATGAAATATATTATTTCAACCAAGGTAATACGCATATCTTTTTCCCCTCTTTAATTACCGAGCTTTGTAGGAAAGCAGGGGTGTACGAGTATGCTAATGGTAGTGTGCCTCAATGCTCCCATTTACCCCTTTAGGATTAGAGGTGAGGGTGCACCCAAAAGAATAAAGAAAAGAAAGATCGACTTGGAAAATTTGGCATGTAGTGAACCTGAGTCTCATAGGCCAACCACCACGGGACCCCTTGAGGAGATTGGAGTAAATACTACAACCATCAAAGAGCTTGTGTCTAGTTTACCTCAAGGACCGGGAGAGCCTTCCATCGCTCATCATTCTTATGTGGCATATACCAATTATTAAAAGTACAAGGAGGACCAAAATAAGCAAGAAGATACCATTGATAAGCTTGAAAAAACCTACTCTTCTTTGGCAAAGTCATATCGAGACCTCCAGATCGTGTATGAAAAAATGGTTACAAGGGAAAAGAAGAGGGATAAATTCTTTATCAGGATATGAAAGGTTCTAAGGCCCTGAGATAGACTTCCTTCTTCTTGGATGGACAGTGATGATGAGGCCCCAATCGAGTGGTCCGATCTTGAGGATGAGAGTGGTGATGCAAAGTCCAATAGTGATAGTAGCCCTTGATACGGTTTCAGGGAGCACCCTTATCTCTTTTATCCTTGATTATTTCTACAGTGGGGACACTACTATCTTTGCAGTTTAAGGTGTCTCCTTAGTCTTATTCATTTGATTCGGGCCTAGATTATAAATATTTCTGCATGCTTTTTTACTCTTTTGGATAATTCTTATCTTTATTTTTACTTGGGTTTGTAATAATTGGGCACTCTGATGGTGCCCACATTTGCATGGATTAGCTAGTTTGTTGTAGGTTAATCATCTTATTTTAGTTCCACTATAATTGAGTTGCTAACCATGGGTACAGGGGAAGTCTGATTACCCGTGGCACCAAGGCCATAGAATGCAGGGGAAGTTTGAGTACCTGTAGCATTGATAATCTGGGATTGCATTGTTATCCATAGGTGAAGTCTGAGTAACCACATGGTGAGTCACCTATCCTATGATTTGTAATGTGAGATGATAGCTTGGGTGGTTTTCATGATTAGAAAATTACGTGTGCTGCGAATACAAAAGCAAACAACCCCCTCTATCTAAAATTTTTGGAAAATTTGAAGGCATGGACATGAGCAACTTTGTGACAAAAAATTTTCCATATTTCTATGACTCCAAAAGTTGACTTTGGAAAAATAGTGAATATTCCATTTTTGTCTCTAGCTGGTAGAACAATTGAACCCACTGACTATGTTCGCATGCTATGTATGTGAGGTTAATTGTCGTCATCTCATGTGTACTTGTACCATCTAGAACTTTCCCCATTATTCTTTAAGGCTAAATTTTGATTGTGCTTGGTTGGCAAAATGATCATAGGCCATGTTGTGATTTTGAAAGCCCACTCTAGCCTAAAAAGCCTACCCATGCATAATTATCCATAGTACCCACTTTGAGCATTTGGACCTCTCTTTCGTAAACTCATTACAACCCGTGACCCTTTCTTTTTCTCTCTCTTATAACCCAAACCCTCCTTGAACTTAAAAATGTAACTTGAGGCAAAAATCCTAAGTTGGGGGTGGAAAATGTTGATGGAATAAAGTGTAAGGCCACAAAGTTGTTAGTGAAATCCCTCATGTGCTTGAACCACAAAAATAAATAAATAGGAAATAAATGAGTTCATCAATGGAATAAAGTTCACGTAAGTTGCAAGAAAAAGAAATCAAAGAAAAGTGGTTCACAAAGAATGCTATTTGTAGGCGTAGGAAAAAAAAGAAATTAAAGAAGAGTGGCCCTTAACAAAAAACAAGGATTGAAAAAGTGTGAAGTGAATGTTCAAGGAGGGGTGTATCTATGTTATTCCCAAATGATATCCTACCCCAAACCTAAACCTACATTACACACACAAAATTCCCTTTGTGATTCCCAACCAAGTGTGGTAATTGTAGTGGTAATCTAAAATAGGGGCAAGCTTATCGCATGGTACTTGTCAACATGGAGAATTTCATAAGAGAGTGAGTGTTTGCACTTAAAATTCCTTGTTACATACTTGGTGGCTAGGTGTGTGTATTTTTCCTTTCTTGTGAGGAGGCATGTGAACTAGTTGGGGTGGTTGATTTTATCATCTTTCGCACAATGAGACAATCGGAAGTATTACATGATTGTAGTCAACATGTGAGTCATTTTTAGAATGTTAGTAGTTGTTACATAGTTGCTCCCCAAATTCTATGGAATCCTTCGCTAGTTCATTTTGTGATGAGGGGAGTCATTAGAATACTATTTGCCCATGCGTGAAAAGCTTTTTGTGGTAGCAATCAAGTTTAAGTCATAATGATCATTGAGCAATAGATTGAGAGCATACAAATGGAATTGTCTATAATATGATTGGCACCCTTCACTCGTATCCTAGCCTCAACCTTTGGATCCAACACTGTCCAGCATCTGACTCATCCAACCAAGTCGTATCAAAGCATATGATCCGTACCCTTAATTCGTACCCCTGGAAAATTAAACCCAAGGAATATTTAGACATTGTCCACCATATGAGTCCATGGTATGAATCGACTCTAGATTACGGCTCATGGTGAGCCACTTGTACTCAAATCCAGCCTAAGTAACCAAGCCTAAGATTAAGTTAAGGAACCAAATGATTCGTACCCACCAATACGACTCATACCCCTAGGTCGTATCCATTCCAGTGACCAAAATCCATCCCACCAACCAACACTGGTCTACATATGATAGGATCATACCATTTATAACCCATCATATGGTTCGTACCCATGATTTGTATTGGGTCCAAAGACCAGAGTTCAAGGAAATTTTCTAAGGGTCAAAACCAAAGGTGTTATAATCTCCCCCACTAAGAACATTCATCCTTGAATGACGGACAAGGTAAGGGTAACAACACGCACGAGTCATTTGCATTATCTTATCAAATATATTCCCAATCTTTAACAAAGTTTAAAACAAAGAGGCAAAGATATTAATATTTCCATTAACAAACTCAGAAAAAAAGATGTGTTGAAGACTCATACCTTCTGCATGAATCCCAAGAGAAAAAAACAAAAGTGGATATTTGGACTTCATATTCTCCTTCGCTTCCCAAGTAGCTTATTCCACCTTATGGTTCCACCAAAGAACCTTAACCAAATCCACATCCTTGGTCCGCAACCAATGAACCTTCCTATACAAGATCTCAATCAGGATTTCCTCATAATATGGAGAATCTGTGATACCTAATCCTTCCAAATGAACAATCGAAGAAGGATCACCAATGCACTTCCTCAACATTGAAACATGAAAGACCATATAAACCAATCTCAAACTAGAAGGCAACTCCATATCATAAGAAACATTACCAACTCTCCACAAAATCTCATAAGAAGAAACATATCGGGGACTGAGCTTCCCCTTCTTGCAAAACTGCATTACTCTCTTCATGGGAGATACCTTTAGGAAAACCTTATCCCCAACCTTAAACTCCAAATCTCTATGCCTAACATTTGCATAGGACTTTTGGTGACTTTGGGCAGCCTTAAGACTATTCTGAATCATCTTCACCTTCTCCGTAGCCTAGTAAACCAAGTCGGGACCAAACATGTCCGCCTCACCAAGTTCAGACCACCTAATAGGAGATCTACACCTCCTATCATACAATGCCTTAAAATGGGCCATAAGACTACTAGAATGATAGCTATTATTGTAAGAAAACTCCACCAGAGGTATATGCTCAACCCTATTGCCACCATAATCAATCACACAAGCCCAAAGTATATCCTCTAATGTCTAAATAGTTTTCTTCACTTGCCTATCCATCTGCGGATGGAAAGTAGTACTCAGACTAACCTTAGTCCCCAACCCTTTCTAAAAAGATTGCCAAAATTGAAATGTAAACTGTGTGCCATAATAAAAAATAATTGAAACAGGAACCCCATGCAGCTTCACAATATCCTAAAGATACAGATTTGCATAATCCTCTACTGAGAAGGTAGTCCACACAGCAAAAAGTGGGCAGACTTAGTCATCCTATCCATGATGGCCCAAACCAAATCATATTGATTTCGAGACTGAGGAAGACCGGTAACAAAGTCCATATTGATCACTTCCTATTTCTATTAAGGCAAATCAATTTCTTGATACAACCCTCCTGGCCTCATGTGCTCAACCTTAACCTGCTGACACACTATGCACTTGGCCACAGAATCAGCCACATCCTTCTTCATGTCATTCCACCAATAGATCTCCTAGAGATCATGATACATCTTAGTCGAACCGGGATGAACAACATAGCACGAATCATGATCCTCATCCAAAATCCTTTGTCACAATCTATTGATATCAGGAACACACAATCTCCCTTGGTATCATAAAGCACCATACCAGTGATCTCAAACACCATTACCTTTGGTCCACCAACGTCACTCTTGATTTTTAATAAGACAGGATCTAGCACTTGCGTCTCCTTAATCTCTGCACTAAGAGATGATAGAACCACTTTTTACACCATCACACCACTATCCTTGGAGTCCAAGAGGCGAACTACAAGATTAGTCAAACGGAGAATATCCTTCACCAATTCTCGCTTTTCTTTCTCTACATGAGCCAAACTCCCCATGAATAACCTGCTAAGAGAATTAGTAACCATATTAGATTTACCTAGGTGGTCGTGAAGACTTATATCTCCATGTCTCCTGACTAGTAAGGATCACTAGTAGAAGAGAAGGAAGCAAAACTCTTCAACTTTTTTTCTTCTATTTTCCACCATCCCGACCACCCTGAGACTGAGCAACTCCATAGTCAAAAAACCTATTTCTCTTACCTTATCTATCTCCACACTCTACCTATTTTCTCTCCTCATCCTCTACCTACTGCATATAAATAGTCAACCTAGAGATGTCCATATCCTTAATCAGCAAGTTAGTCTTGCTCTCTAAAATCAAATCAAAATTTAACCCAGAAGCAAACTTCCTCATTCTTGCTTGCATGTCAGCCACTAAATCAGTAGCATACCTTGATAATTGGTGAAACTTCAAGGCATATTCTTTGACAGAAATCCTCCCCTATTTGAGGTTCACCAAAATCCTCCATATTTTTTTCCCTCAATTCTTGGGGGAAAAAATGATCTAAGAGGGCCTTAGGAAAAGTATCCTATAAGATAGATTCTTCCACATCACCCCTATCCCTGCCCCACTCTTCATACTAATGATATGCAATATCTTTGAGCTGATAAGCTACAAAGTTAACCCCATTCATATTGGTATCCTACATTACCCAAAATATCTTTTTCATTTTATCTAAGAAGCCCTGTGGATCCTCCGTCACCTTTACTCCAAAAAAATGGGAGCACCCATCTTCATAAATTGGACAACCCTTGTCGCCTCAGCAGATAAAGCACCCATCGCACCATAGTCAGCCTAAGAAGCGACCATCTGAGCAATAATACGAATAGACTGATGGAATTTTGCATTAGTCACCTCACCTTAAGAAGGACTTATAGCAACTGATGGAACTATAAAAATATCAGGGTAAGGACTGTGAGATCGAAGATAAATCCTACAAGTAGGTTGTACCCCTTCAACATTACCCCAAAATGGGATAGAAGAATTTTCTTGTGCTCCAGATCTATGAGGCATGATCTGAAAGATGAACAAACCAGGATTAGAGAAGATTCTAAGACAGAGACTCCAAGCTTGAAAATTAAATATTAAGAAAGTAAAATATTCCTAAATGCCTTGTAGCCTCTTCCTTATAAGTGTGGCGCGCTACACACCCCTAAAAAAGACTCTACTCGACACGGCTTTATGGACTCCTAATTGACCACGAACCTAGTCTCTAATACCAAATTGATAGGACTTGATCGGGGGTATTGTCGTAATAGGCATCCTAATTTCGATCGAGACTGGAGATAACCCCCGTTACCAAACCCAACCTCCAGCCGCCTACCCTAAGTTGGCTGAATTTTGAGTATAAAATTATATAGTGTAATAGCTCACATGAAGACTCTAGACAGGATCACAACCGTGACTGGCCCAATCGAGTCCAACCATCCCACACCAACCGCCCAACCATACCAAACCATTCCAAAGTCCATAAACTAAGTCATAACCAAACAAGCTTCAAAACATAATATAATTAATCCCAAAATAAAATATAATGGAACAGTGAGAAATTATGTCCAATGATATTAGTCCACTATCTTATTCTAATGTCAAGGCCAACACCAATACTGATCCCGCCCATTCCAACCCATAACAGTACCACAAATCCTCTAACCAAAAAAGTAATAAAATCCGATAGGGATATGCCACTAACCATGACCAAAACTAATATCCAAAATAAAATCAAAGTGTCTAGAAATAACTATAATATGAAATGGAGCCTTCCAAAAGGATAGAATCTCACCACTTCAGTCCAAATTCTGATCCCTAAGTCAATCACTATGTAGGAGGGGAAGAACAGTTGGTTACTGCACAGTGGGGGTATACATCTACCACTAGATGGGTTAGCGGGTGAATACTATTATAATCTTAGGATAAAGATAAAATAATACCATTTATAAAGACAAGTAAAATCATCCATATGCACCTAACCATGCATATATATATAACCATACCAGGAAAGAGAACCAGGTTTAGCATGCATTTAAAACCTTTGCCTGGGTTATATAGTTGTGTCATCCTAAACCACCTACGGGCTATATGGGTTTAGCTCCTCGTACTGAAAGGGCCTTAATTTGTGTAGCTGCACGAACAGGAAAGAAAACCTGAGATGACTAGTACATCCCTCAAAATATAGTATGACATCATACACACTTTCACCAAAACCAACCTCATATCGAAAAATATGAGTTTCCAGTTTTGGTCCCTTCAGGACCTTCACCTTCCATGACTTTGTTACATATCCTACAGTAATTGCCTAATAAAACCATTACCAAGAGACCAATCAATCCATTTACCATTTATTAACTAAGGCCATTTAGTGGTGGTATCGTCATACTGACCATACTTGCAAGTACTATCCACAGCCAACCATATATAGGTTTAAGGGAAATCGCCCTTCTATTTACCATATTAAACCACTTAGGGGATTCTATGTACCCCACAAGCATAACCATTTAGACATTTACCTTTCTAAGTCATTTAAACCATGCATAATTCCCTTACCAAGTTTTAAAAAAAGCAAGAGTTCCATTAAAAATGCCCAATTCAATGAAAATATTATGATAGGCATTTTGTCAAACATATTGGGGGCATAATATAACCAAAACCAATTCCAATTACCAGTAAACCATTCCCAAGCAATCCAATTATCCAAAACCGCTATTAATGCACATAGATCATAGTTAAAACCATGGAAAACCATAACCAACCATTTAATATCAAAAACCCCAATTCATATATAAAAAACTAAAATTATACAATCAATGAAGTCATGAAAACATTCACAAAAACCATTCTTCTAGTTGGAATTAACAATGAGGGAAGAGATCATGCCTTAAACCAAGATGATGATGGAAGAGATCACCAAGACAAACCCCAAACTAATTCTCTAGTTGAAACCCTAGCTTCCCTTGCCTAAAAGTTTTTGAGAGAATTATAGAGTGTTTAGGAAGAGTTTCTAAGTGTTAATGAATGCAATAATAAGGTAAATAACCTCCCAAGTAGGTTAGAAGTTATAGGACCTTATTATGATAAGTAGGGAAATGTCTAGAATACCCCCACTTAAGTTGCACCAAAACCCCCTCACAAGGGTACGACTGACCGTTATGAGTCGTACCCTCTAATATGATTGGTACCCTCCACTCGTATCCTAGACTCAAACTTTGGATCCAATATTTTCCAGCATACAACTCATCCAACCAAGTCGTATCCAAAGCATACGATCCATACCCTTCATCCGAACACCTGGAAAATTAAACCCAAGGAAGATTTAGACACTGTCCACCATACGAGTCTATGGTAAAACTCATACCCTGGCTTACCACTCATGGTGAGACGCTCGTACTCAAATCCAACCTAAGTAACCAAGTCTAAGATTAAGTTAAGGAACCAAATGATCCGTACCCACTAATACAACTCATACCCCTAAGTCATATCCATTCCAGTGACCAAAATCCATCTCACCAACCAATATTGGTCAGCATATAATAGGACCATACCATTCATACCCCATCATACATCTCATATCCATGAGTCATATTACGTCCAGAGACTAAAATTCTAGAAAATTTTCTAAGGGTCAAAACCCAGGGTGTTATATGTAGGAAGTTAAAGTTTGAGGTTGGGGATAGGGTGTTCCTAAAGGTGTTTCCCATGTAAAGAGTAATGCAGTTTGGGAAGAAGTGTAAGCTCAGTCTCTAATATAATGGTCCGTACTTGGTATTGAGGGGGGTTAGGAATGTGGCATATAAGTGGAATTGCCTTCTAGTTTGAGCTCCATCCACTCGATATTCTATGTTTCTATGTTGAGGAAGGGTATAAGTGATTCTTTGCAAATTGTGTCTCACAAGGATATTGGTTTTTTGGATTCCTTATCTTATGAGGAGATTCCGATTGAGATCTTAGATCGGAAGGTTAATTGGTTTTGGACCAAGGACATAGCCTCGGTAAAGGTTCTATGAAGGAACCACAAGGTGTAAGAGGCTACATGGAAAGCTGAAGAGGACATGAAGTCCAAGTATTTGTTCCTGCTTTCTACTGTAGAAATTCATGCGTAAGGTATGTGTCCTTATTAACATTTTTGTTTTCTAACTTCCTTGTATCTTTGCTTTCTAACTTATTTAAAGGTTAAAGTATAGGCATTGGGGTTTAAATCATGTTTGTATTGCCTTATCCCATTATTTAGGGACAAATGATCCAAGTGGAGGAGAATTGAAACACCCTGAGTTTTGGCATTGGAAATTTCTTGAGCTTTGAGCTTACTGGTATTGTAACGACTCATGATACAAGTAGTATGATATGTATATGAGTCAGGTGACCCAACTCATAAGGTATCCAGTGATTGGTGGTTGGGATTCTATTTTGGGTACGACTTATTGGATATAGGTCACATGGTGTGGTGGCAGGTCATTGGGTTGATCCTTCACTTAATCTGAGGCTCAGTAACTTGACTTGCCTCTGAGTACAAGTGACTCACTCAGAACCATGAGTATAGGGTACGAGTGGTATAGTTTAGTTGTATGTTGTCCAACGCCAAACACTTTATATTTTGTCTTAAGTACGATAGGCCATACGAGTCATATTTTTTAGTCATGAGTTGGGGAAATGGATTCATATATATGAACAGTATATGGATGACCAACTTTCTATTTTGGGTACGACTGGATGGCACCAGTCGTATGATATGGTGATGAGTTGGAGGGTCAACTCGTATCCACCTGCGATGATTTTATAGTTTTAAGTTGGGGGTATTCTGGACATTTTTCCTCTTAAATTCTTTTGACACCATAATATAAAACATCTTTTGGGACTTCATTAACCTATTATTCTCAATCAAACACCCTCTAAACTTTCTCAAAATCTCTCTCAACTCTTTGTTCAAGCAAGAGGCTAAGGTTTCTTTAATACAATTAATTAGGGGCTTTCAAGGATGAAACTCTCCATATTCCTTAGTGTATAAGGCATATTACTCCTCCCTCATTATTACTTCAACTAAAAGTATGTTTTAATGGATGGCTTTAATGGTATTACTGTGGTAATATTTGGGTTTTGAAATATATGTGTGGGGTTTTTGTTGTTCTTGGTTGGATAATGTTTTCCCATGTTTTACTTATAGTTTTCATGTTATAATTGTGGTTTGAACATGTGATTTAATGGCAATGGTCAATTGATATATGGTTTTTGGTTTTGAAAATCTTATGCCCTCAACATATTTGCTAAAATGCCTATGAGAATGATTTTGTCATATAGTTTGACTATTATTGAAAACTTTACATTGCATAACATGGTAATAGAACCTAAATTGGTTAGGTTGGTTTTAAATGGCTTGGAAAGTCCATGAAGGCCATGGCTTTGGTTGAATTGAAAATCTTGTGGGGTACATAGAAATCCCCTAAGTGTTGGCTAGTGACATTGCTTGCAAGCTATAGTCGGTATGATGATACCACTTTATAATTCCTTGACATTTGAATTCTGGAATTGGTGGTTTGACTTAGTACTAAATGTTTTAATTGGCAATAATGGCGGAATATGATAAATAATCATAAAGGTGTGAGTCCAATGGATGGACACTGGGAACTCATGTTTGCCAATAAGAGGGTCGGTCTTGGTGATCATATGCTTGGAGGTACGCAGGAATCCTCAAGTTTACTTAAATATATTTATAATAGAGAGTGAAGGTACACGGGAATCCCCAGCCCCTATGATATCACGGGTTTGTACGTCTACACATACTGGGGCTTGTTTAGGGGGTAATACTGGACCTATATAGCCC
Organism: Capsicum annuum; assembly: GCF_002878395.1. Lineage (NCBI taxonomy): Eukaryota > Viridiplantae > Streptophyta > Magnoliopsida > Solanales > Solanaceae > Capsicum > Capsicum annuum. Next base: position 108,409,985 of record NC_061115.1, on the reverse strand, counting down.
ATCGATGGATTATGACGATAAATCTGTACAACCCGGATTAAAGTTTTAAATGCATGCTAAACCTGGTTCCTTTATCCGGTATGGTATATATGTATGTATATGGTTTCATATGGTTATTTACTTTGGTTATAAATAATGTCATTTCTTTATCCTTATTCTTGAGTACATACTAGCGCTCACCTGCTAACTGTCTTTGGTGTTGTATCCCCACGCGACGGAGGAATCAGCCATACTACTCCTCCTGCTCAGTGACTTAGATTTGGAGACAGCCTTTGCATTATACTGAAGTGGTAAGATTTCATACTCCAGAAGACTCCATTTTATGCTATGGACTTCTTTACAATATTTTTATTTCTTATACTTTGGTTTTTCTATGGTCGGAGGCATGTCTCGATCGAATATTCTTCATTTTTGGATAGAGGCTTTGTGTGACTAATATGGTCATGGGTGATGTTGGTATTAGTGTCAGCCTTGGAATTGGTATTGGCATAAAGGCTGACACCAGTTAGGTATTTGATAGGATATTTAGTTGGTTACGGTTATGAACTTATTCAAATATCTTTCAATTGATTTTTCTATATCTTGTTATATGTTTGAAATTCATCCGACATAGGGTGTAGGGCGGTTATATTTGGGTATTGGGGTTGGTCTTAGGTCCGAGTCAGACTTGAGATGCCCGACATGACTAGGCTCTGGTTTGGGTTATGTCAGCATCGCAACATCAAATTGGTGCATAACCAAGCCCTTCTGCGCATTGCCAAAAGAATGATTCCATCGCTAAATCCAACAGTTTGGGCCAGTTCAACTTTCAACGAAATAACAATGAAAGATATAATTCGATTCATCGTTGAACTAGTCAGCGAGGCCAAGTTCCAGTGCCAATTTTGATAGATGACAACCATTAGAGCTTAAATTCAAAGTCAAATAGGTAAGCCTTGGAAAATTTGGTGCATTTTCAATTCTTTGATTGTCCTGAAGAAGAGATGGAGAAATGCCTTTTAGGTCGGAACCAGGTTAGACATATAATAACTTGGTAGAAGACTTCTTCTCCTCATGTTTACAGTTCTTCAAACCTTTATGACATCCTTGTTTCTTTTTTGTAAATCTTCTTTCTAGTATGATATTTGGTTTTCTCATATATTTTGAAAATCTGTAGGGAGGAGAACATGATAGTATTGAAATAATAAGGAAGTGATTCCAGGTTTACATGGAATCTAGTCTACCTGTTATTGCTTCTTAGTATTTGTACAACTTACAAGGATCACCTAGTAGCTTGCATAGAAAAGGATATTTGGCCTACTTAATGTAGTGGAAAGGTAAATGTACGGTGTTGCAAATGTTAGGCCTTATGCAGAGTTAGATCTCTTCTACATTATGAGATCAGTAAATTAACACTTAGGTGTGAAATTTTTGTGTTCTTTAAAGTGATGCTGAGGATAACAGCCAACTTTTTATGATTCTTGCCTTACAAGAGTTCAAACAATTTCTGCATATATGTCGAGTACATGGAGCATTATTTGATTTATCATGATTCGTATGGTAAGATTCGTATGGTCCATGTACTCACCGGAGCACGGAGATGTGTACAATACAACAATATCATATCTGTGGGGGATTATGGTGACCAAGGGTTCCACATAGCACATGGATTCCATGTTACACTTGAAGCCCAATATATGTTATAACTAGACAACTAGTACTACCAAAGACAATACTGTAAGGCCCTGTGTGTGCTTTTTGCACCAACTGCCATCTTTAATCGACTTCAATTCACTCATTCATTCATACATATTCTGCTATTGCCACAAATATTATAGTCTTATAAATTGGTTAAAAAACACGCTGCCCCACTTCCAGGACCATGGTTCTTGATATTTTTCATCTTTTAGTATATTCTGAATAACAGTTGCACATCAACTGTTGTAAAACAGCTTGGCTACGTTATGATTTGAAATAGAGCTATTGAAACTAAATTTTACAAACCGATTCAATCTCATAAAGAATACAAGCACACCAAATTCACTGTACCTTTTTGGTCTATTAGGATAAAGCATGACACTCCAGAGGACTACCATTGGAAGAGCATAGAGACTCCCCTAAAGTTAATACTAAAATAAAGTTTATGGCAGTGAAAAATTTACTTGTATTGCTATTTAATTATCAGGATGATTGAGCAGTTGACTCTACAGCAAGGAAGTGCATGTGAATAGCTTGAACTGGCTATGGCTGTCTATACGAGATAGGATGGGCAAACTACGCAAAACTAACATTTAAGTTCCTGCAACTGATAGAATAGTATGGAAAGCATTTTTCTTCATCACCACGAAAATCTAAAACTGTAGAATAGTCTTATAATTAGGCTCAAGACATCAAAAGAAAGAAGAACCAAACTGTAGGAAATAAGATTCCTTCGTAAGCAATATGAAACATATTGGGAACTGACTGCAAGGTGACTAGAGGAAAGAATGCAAACTGCTGCAGCGAAGAAGAGCGACAACACTAAGTACTATGAGATCTTAGGTATTCCTAAGGTTGCTGCACTAAAAGATATCAAGAATGCTTACCGTAAAGCTGCCATTAAGAATCCTGATAAAGCCATAAAGGAGGTGATCCTGAAAAGTTTAAAGAGCTTGCACAAGCTTATGAAGTTTTGAGCGATCCCAAGAAGCGTGATATATATGATTGGTATGGTGAAGATGCTATCAAGAAAGGAATGGGCGGTGGAGGTAGTGGACACAACCAATTTGATATCTTCTCATCTTTCTTTGGTGGTAGCCCATTTGGCGGAGGTGGTGGAAGCAGCAGAGGAAGAAGACAAAGAAGAGGAGAGGATGTTGTCCACCTTCTCAAGGTTCCTTTGGAGGATCTGTACAATGGAACATCAAAGAAACTGTCACTATCTCGCAATATATTGTGCCAAAAATGCGAAGGGAAATGATCTAAATCAGGTGCTTCAATGAAATGTTCTGGCTGTTAATAGGACATAATCTAAGAGCTTTCCCCTGATCATCGATTTTGCATTTCAGGTTTCCTATAAGGATCGTGTGTCCTAGATGATAAAAGACTCATCACTCTATCATAATTCTCAACCGCAACATTGTTAGATTCTTCTATTTCTTCCATTTCACATCTCTCAACCCCAAAAACCAAAACTTCACTTCCTACTATTACTATGCCTCAATCTCATACAAGTTGGGATCGACTATACGAATACGCAATACTTCATTTAAGCTAAACTCAAACCACACAAAACAAACAAAAACCACCCTCTCAAGAAAATTGAACAAGAATTTGGTTCGTTTTATCAACTTAATGTCGATAAATTTAACAATCTAGAAATTCATTTCAGTCAATTGAACCATCTTGAACTGTTCCTTTTCAAGAACCATCAAAAGGGCAGGAAGTCTAATTCCTAAAATCAAAAGAATTGCCCCCAAAACACAAGAAAAACTACACACACACACCTCAAAAGTAAAAACTCAAGATATACAACTTCAATTAACTTCAAGATGGGAAAATTCAGCATAAAATTAAAAAAAAAAAAAAGTATTTATCACAAAATCATCACCTTCAGTATCAATAGTTGTAAAGCCTCTTTCGATTATGTAAGAATTCACCTTCAGTAATCAGTTTCTCCTCAATTGAGACGGTAGCAATAGGGATGTCCTTGAATCGGATGACAATGGCAATTTAGACTGTAGCAATCGGAGTTTCTTGCAACCATTTCTCTTCAAAATAGCAATCAGAGCTTTGGAAAGACATCATCAGCAACAATCCATTCCCGTAATTGTGTATAGCAACAATTGAGACTTTTCAGTTGAGGGAACCCTAGATAATTTGACTCATAATCGGTGTTTCTTGCAACCCTAGATAATTTTGCCTAAAAATATGTTTATTGTACGTGTGTTTAATCTTATTTTTTTTTAGTTGGATGTTTCTGATTAGAATTATTTTTTTAACTAATATTTTATATTTTTTTTGTAATTAAAAATTGGAGGAATATAGTATTTTAGTGTTAAAAATATTGGAGGGAATATCAGATTTTGGTATAAATTTTTGAAAAGTTATAAGACAACACTTATAAATTGTTGTTTTAAAATAATGAAAATAGCCACATTTTAAAAGTGTGATCATATTTGTAAAAGGCATTGTCAATTATATTATAATATGGTAACACTTATAAAGTATAGCCTATAGTATTAAAGAGCACGCTTTACAAGTGTTGTCCAAATTTAGTGTGGCCTTAGGCCAAAAATGTTGAACCTCTATAGAATTTAACACTAACTTCACTAAACAACAATGAGCCTCAACAACTGATTACAATTCTGTAACCTAGGAATTATAAACTCTAATTTCTCACTACACAACTAGGAATTACTCTAATTCCTAACTACACACACCATCCAAGGTATGTGTTCCTAAAGTCTCTGAGTTTTTTCAACTCGAAGACTAGCTCCTAATTCAGTTTATAACACATTGAAACTAATATTACATGAATAGTTCAAATACAATGAACAACTCCTACCAATCAAAGCTAAAACTCTCAGCTAGATTCTATACTTAGGACCAGGTTCTTCAATATGTCTCTTCAGATTGAGTATTACTTCGTCAATCTGTCAATTGCCCTTTTTAGCTTTGTAAGTGTGTGAGTGATTATGTCAATCACTTTGTCTATTTAACCATATTTATTCAAGAAGTCCTTCAGTGGATGAAACTTCTTTCTTGAGACAATCACTCAATACATCAGAGTTTGTTATCTACTAGAAGTCCTTTATTAAGTCAAACTCCTTGCATAGGTAAAACTCCTTCTTCAACTTGACCTCCTCCTCTGAGTAAAACTCTTTCTTCAGCTTATCTTCAAGTGTTGTATTCAACTATGACTTCTTCTTTATCACTCGTGATTAATACTTTGAGTATATCATAATTAGGCTTGTTTATCCAACCTGACTTTAAGCAATCTTGACTGAACCTCCCAGTGAAAACTGAAACCCGTCTCCTTATGCTTGACCAGCTTGAGTAACATGGTTCATTCATGTATCAGTCATCAAACACTTCATTGATCTAACAAAGAGTCTTTCAATTAGTATGTTTCCTATCTTGCGTAGACTTCTTCAATCTTCAAAATCTTTCTCCTTCTACACACAGGACTCTTCAGGATATGCTCAGAAGTGAACCTCCTTATTCCCATAGGATTCCCTTTCCAACTCAACTTACTTTTCCTTATCATTAAGTGTTCGAATCAAATTCAACTTCTTTAAATTAGCACATGTTTATTTCCTTGAGTTTATTAGAATTAACCACTTATCTGGTCCTTGATTTCTTGCACCCTGTCTTTAATCATGGATGATTTTGCTATAAGTTCAGAAACATGAGATAGTGTGTCTGTGAACCAACTTGATTGACATGTTTCATATCACGTTGTCAATCATCAAAACTGCATAGTACCCAACACATTGCTAAAATAGTTTACACATTGACCATAGTGATTTTAACCACACAAATTTCAAGATTTGATTCCATGGTTAATACTGAAAAACTGTATTGAATTTTTACTAAAATCAATCCCTGTGGAGATGATACTGTACTACACTATCTTTGCCTAGTAAAGCACTTAGATATATTGTGTTTTGCTCCCGTTAGCTAACAGTTAAAACTCACCCCTCCATACTTAAATTAAAGAGTATTATTGTCAAACGTTATTCATGCATTATCTCGTAATGATCTTATTAGGCCATCATTTGGTCATTTCTTTCATATGCCTCTCCTCTATTTCATTTTTGGTGTTGTTTGTTATTTTTAATGTTTTCGGGTATAAGAATCTGTATATATAAGCAACAATAACTTTAACACAAGTTCAAGTCTAAGACAAGAACACTTATGAAGTTCTTTAACAACTTCAACACAAGATTACGAATAATCTATCCAAGAAGTATGTTAATTTTCAAAAATGAGATGAAATAGAATTTTTTAAGGCCAAGTCCCCTACTTCACGGAGTGTCCTTAAGGAATAATTTTCTTTCACTGTACCCGAGGTTATGGGATCTTCCTCCCAGGATAAAATGGCCAAACAAACCAACTGTAGCGGTAGCTCAAACAATTGGAATCTCTTCGAACTCACTCAACGATTTTGATTGATCACACGGAATATTTTTGAAGACAAGAAGAGTTTATATGTTCAGAAAAAAAATTTCATACCTAAACCTGTGGATGAAAGCAGGTTTATATAGCCATTAGGTGCCTCTTCTGAAAAGTGGCAATGGTTCACTTAAAAGGTGTAAACTTTCTGGAAAATCATGTCTATTCGTCGAAAGAATGCTTCTTTTCCGAACAGGCATATCATTTCATGAATCAGTGTGTCATTTCGTTGAAGGGTTGCATCCCTTCCGAAGCATCAATTCGTTTCAGCACTGCATTTCAAAATAGTATTTCCACCACTGCATACATGCATATAAATGGAGGATCAAAACACAGAAAAAATTATTGCGTTTTATTTTTGGATTAAATTTCTGTCAAATAAATTTTGTCCAAAAAGATAGATCGCATCGATCGATCATTTGTCAAATCCAAATCCAAATCCAAAGCCAAAGCGGAAGCCGAGTCGAGCTAGAGACGAGGAAGACAGCGCGAGGCACCATCTTGTTCTTGCCTCACTATCAATGTGGAGTAAGTGCTTCTTCTTATAAACACTTCAAAGCTCCCTTCTCCCACCAATATGGGAGAATTAGTGAACTTTCTCTTAAAAGAGTACACTTTCCATTTTAGTATCTCTCTTTCTCTCCCTATTTTTCCTCTATTTTCCATTCACACTTTTCATACATATTGAACCCAAAAATCCCCCACATGAATGGGGAATGGCTACTTTTTTCATAAAATTTTACGAACAAGTATGTGATCATCAAGCAAAGATTGATTGAATCTGGATAAGTGAGTTTCCCTTTGAACTTTCCGTAGTGAACATGCATCGGATGCACTGGTCAATCGGTAGATTTGATATCCTTAAACTGTCAAGCTTTAATATACACCTAGACAATATATGACACACAACCAGCCTTTTACCATTTATGGTTCTCACAATTTTGTTCTTTTCAGCCATGAACACGTCTCGGTTTCATGATAGCTTATAGAATAGGCCTTTACTAACATTCTCCTTGAAGCGGCTTTCACTTCGCCTTCACATAGGTGATTTCTAAACGTTCAATCCTATAAATTAAACTATTTGGTCAAATCTTCCGAATTTAGATAATCATTAAAATACTTCACACCATAAGTCTTATCCTCGTTTACTAAACATTGTCTACATCATGAGAATGGGTTGGGTATTTGACAATGTTGAACCTGGCAGACACAACTTTGTTTGATCTCCTTAAACCTAGCTCTTAGGATCTCTAGTCTGCTAGGTAGAGTTACCATCATCCTGACTTGTCTTAGGCCTTAAACTCATTCCTTTGGATGTTCTCTCAACTCCTTCTCTAGATAGGCCTTTTGTAAGTGGATCCGACACATTATCCTTTGACTTTACATAGTCAATAGTGATAATTTCACTGGAGAGAAATTCTCTACCGTTATTATGTCTCCGTCTTATGTGACGAGATTTACCGTTGTACATCATGCTCCCTGCCCTACCTATTGTCGCTTGGCTATCACAGTGTATACATACTGGTGCCACTGGTTTGGGCTAATAAGGAATATCTTCTAAGAAATTTCGGAGCCATTTTGCTTCTTCACCGGCTTTATCCAATGCGATATATTCAAATTCCATTGTAGAGCGAGCAATACAAGTCTGCTTGGATGATTTCCAAGAGACCGCTCCTCCACCGATAGTAAATACATATCCACTCTTGGATTTTACTTCGTTCGATCTGATGATCTAATTTGCATCACTATATCTTTCAAGTACCGCGGGATATTTATTATAATGCAAAGCGTAGTCTTGAGTGTATTTAAGATGCCCCAAAACTCTTTTCATTGCTATCCAATGAGTTTTATTAGGATTATTTGTGTACTGACTCAACTTACTTAGAGCACATGCTATGTCTGGTCATGTACAGTTCATTATATACATTAAACATCTGAATACTCTTGCGTACTCCAATTGGGAGTCACTTTCATCTTCGTTCTTTCGAACTGCAAAGCTCACATCCAATGGAGTCTTGGCAATACCAAATTCCTATACTTGAATTTTTCAAGTACTTTTTCGATGTAATGAGACTGTGACAATGCTAACCCTTGTGGAGTTCTATGGATTCTTACCCCTAAGATCGCATCCACAACTCCAAGGTCTTTCATATCGAACTTGCTCTCGAGCATTCGTTTCATTGCATTTATGTCTGAAATGTCTCTACTGATGATCAACATATCATCCACATATAAACACACAATAACTTGGTGATTTGGTGTGTCATTAATATAAACACATTTATCACATTCATTAATTTTGAATCCATTTGCCAACATGGTTTGGTCAAACTTTTCATGTCATTGCTTAGGTGCTTGTTTTAGTCCATAAAGTGACTTAACAATTTTACACACCTTATTTTCTTTTCCTGAAACCACAAAACCCTCAGGCTGTTCCATGTAAATTTCTTCCTCCAATTCTCCATTTAAGAATGCAGTATTCACATCCATTTGATGGATTTCAAGACCATATACAGCCGCCAAGGCAATTAACATTCGAATTGATGTTATCCTTGTCAACGATAAGTATTTATCAAAGTAATCAAGGCCTTCTTTTTATTTGAATCCTTTTACTACAAGTCTTGCCTTGTATTTGTCAATAGTACCATCCGTTTTCATTTTTCTTTTGAAGATCCATTTAGATCCTAAAGGTTTGTTTTCTGGAGGAAGATCAACCAACTCCCACGTATGGTTGCTTAATATTGAATCAATCTCACTATGACTATCTCTTTCCAAAAGGATGAGTCTGAAGACGTCATCGTTTTCTTAAAACGAAGTTGATGTTCTTTGATGTGTACTACGTCTTGGATTCTCATTATTATGTATATTCTCACTCGGTTCATCTCGAGGTCATTTAGACCCTCCACTAAACTATTCATGTCTAGTTTTATACAGATAAATATTTTTAAAGAATTCAGCGTTATCTGATTCAATTACTGTGTTTTCATTAATATCCAAATGTTTGAATTTATGAACTAAAAACCAACATACTTTACTATTTTTAGCATATCCTATGAACACGCAATCCACCGTCTTAGGTCCTATCTTAATCCTTTTAGGCACCAAAACTTGGATCTTTGCTAGACACCCTCACACTTTGAAATATTTCAAGATGGGTTTCTTTCCTTTCCATTTTTCATAAGGAATTGATTGTGTCTTACTATGGGGAACTCTGTTGAGTATTCGGTTGGCTGTAAGGATAGCCTCTCCCCACAAGTTTTGCGGTAAACCTGAACTTATAAGTAAGTTATTCATCATTTCTTTCAAAGTTTGGTTTTTCCTTTCCGCAATTCCATTAGATTGAGGTAAATACGGGGTCATAATTTGATGGACAATTCCATTCTCTACACACATATCTGCGAAGGAAGATTTATATTCTCTGCCCCTATTACTTCTTATAGTTTTGATCTTTTTCTCTAACTGATTTTCAACTTCGGTTTTGTATTGCCTAAACATTTCTATTGCTTTAACCTTACTATTTAGCAAGTAGATATAACAATATCTAGTACAATCGTCAATAAAAGTTATGAAATTTTTTTTCCCACCACGTGATGATGTTGACTTCATATCACAAATGTCAGTGTGTATCAAGTCTAAGGGATTGGAATTCCTTTCAACGGACTTTTACGGATGCTTGGCATACTTTGATTCCATACATGTTTGGCACTTTTATTTATTGCACTCAAAGTTTGGCAGAATTTCTAAGTTAATCAGTTTTCATAAAGTTTTATAATTGACATGTCTTAAACGTTCATGCCACAATTCATTAGACTCAAGCAAGTAAGAAGAATTTAAACTTTTATTTATTTCAACATTCATTACATTCATTTTGAATAGGCCCTCATTGATGTAGCCTTTTTCCTACATACGCTTCTCCTTTACTAAGTATAATTTTTCCAAAAATAAATACACATTTAAATTCGTTCTTGTCTAGAAATAAAACAGAAATCAAGTTCTTTCATAACTCAGGAACATACAAGATATTGTTAAGTGTCAACACTTTGTCGGAAGTCATCTTCAAGTACGCTTTTCTTATTCCTTCCACTTTTGCAGTAACAGAGTTTTCCATGTAGATCTTTTCTTCTATTTGAGCAGGAGCGAACGTCGGAAATAACTCCTTGCTAGCACAAACATGGCGGGTGGCACCAGAATCATCCAACATTCGCGAGGATTTCCCACCAAGTTGCATTCGAAAAGCATAGCACACAGATCATCTATTTCTTTCTTAGACTCAGCCAGATTTGCTTGGTCATTCTTCCCTTTTTTGGGGCACAACAATCCGTAGACTTGTGGCCAATCTTTCCACAGTTGAAGCACTCACCCTTGAACTTCTTCTTGGGTTGATTGCTTTCATTTTCAACTTTCTTTCACTTTTTAGAGTTGTTTTGGTCATCTGCTACAATATTTGCTCCACTCATTGCAGAATTGCCTTTTAACCTTCTTTCTGCAGCCTTATTATCTTCTTCAATGCATAGTCATACAATCATATCTTCGACTGACATCTCCTTATGTTTGTGTTTCAAATAGTTTTTGAAGTCTTTCCCCATAGGTGGTAGCTTCTCTATTATTGATGCTACTTGAAACGCTTCATTCACAATCAAACCTATAATAAAGTTCATGTGAATACTAAGAACATTTTTAAATTGTTCAACAATGGTATTTGTCAAAATCATACCTTCTGCTGGGAGATCATGGAGGATCACTTGCAGTTCCTGCACTTGTGAAATAACAGACTTGTTGTCTATCATTTTGTACTCCAGGAATCTTGCAACAAAGAACTTTTTAGTTCCAGCATCCTTCGTCTTGTACTTTCATTCTAGCGCTCCCCATAACTCTTTTGCAGTCTTGATTCCACTATACATATTGTAAAGTTCATCTTGGAGACCACTCAAGATATAATTCCTGCAAAGAAAATCTGAGTATTTTCAAGCCTCCACAATCATGAAGCGTTCTTTTTCAGGGGTTCCCTCGAGCACCTCCGGAGCTTCCTCAATCGTGAACCTTTAAAGACAGAGAGTCGTAAGGTAGAAGAACATTTTATGCTGCCATCTCTTGAAGTTAATACCCGCGAACTTTCTGGGTTTCTCCGCCGGTGCCATAACTTGCAGAGCATTAGTACGACTCATCGTGGAAATACTAGTTGCCGCCATAGTCGTTCCAGCATCATGCATTTGACTATCAGTCGTCATTTTCCTTTTACCACAAGACAGTACCTTTAGTATATCGAAATACTTATTAAAATATTACAACAACTTTAAACACTTCTTGTTTCTAGTTTAACGATGAAGTTTTTATGACTTTCAATCATCAACCGAGTGATCTTTAACTTGTAATGAAGATTTTATGTCTTCAAATCTCTAGTTAAGTTCAAACGGAGTAGAAAGCATAAAGTTTTAATCTCCAAAAACAAGCTATACAGATTCCGTAAGAATTATTCCTTAAGATTGTTATTTTCAATGTTTTCGGGAACAAGAATCTGTATATATATGCAACAATAATTTCAACACAAGTTCAAGTCTAATACAAGAATACTTATGAAGTTCTTTAACGCCTTCAACACAAGATTACGAATAATCTATCCAAGAAGTATGTTAATTTTCAAAAATGAGATGAAATAGAACTTTTTAAGGTCAATTGCCCTAACTTCACAGAGTGTCCTTAAGGAATAATTCCCCTCACTGTACCCGAGATTATGAAATCTTTCTCCCAGGATAAAATGGCCAAACAAACCAACTGTAGCAGTACCTCAAACAATTGGAATCTCTTCGAACTCATTCAACGATTTGATTAATCACATGGAATGTTTTTGAAGACAAGAAGAGTTTTTATGTTCAGAAAAAAAAGTTTGTACCCAAACCTGTAGATGAAAGCAGGTTTATATAGCCATTAGGTGCCTCTTCTGAAAGGTGGCAATGGTTCACTTAAAAGGTGTAATCTTTCTGGAAAATCATGTTTGTTCGTCCAAAGAATGCGTCTTTTTCGAACAAGCATACCATTTCATGAATCAGTGTGTCATTTTGTTGAAGGGTTGCATCCCTTCCGAAGTACCAATTCGCTTCTGCTCTGCATTTCGAAACAGTGTTTTCGCCACTTCATGCATGCATATAAATGGAGGATCAAAATACAGAAAAAATTATTGCGTTTTATTTTTGAATTAAATTTCTGTCAAATAAATTTTGTCCAAAAAGATAGATCTCATCGATCGAGCAGAAGCCAAGCGAGCAACGACGACGACGGCGCGAGGCACCACCTTGTTCTTGCCTCACTATCCATGTTGAGTAAGTGATTCTTCTTATAAACACTTCAAAGTTCCCTTCTCCCACCAATGTCGGAGAATTAGTAAAATTTCCCTTAAAAGAGTACATTTTCCATTTTAGTATCTCTCTTTCTCTCCACTATTTTCCCTCCATTTTTCATTCACACTTTTCATACATATTGAACCCAACATTGTTTATGTCCCGTGTTATTCTGTCTGCATTACATATGAGTACTATTTCACATGTTATTCTGTCTGCATTACATATGAGTACTATTTCACATGTTTTTACGTCTTCTTTTATTATACAGTGAGTGTTTGAATTGGTTTATTTTTAAGTGTTTTTGGCTTTTAAGTATTTTTTTAGTTTTGATTGTGTTTGAGAAAGTTAAAAAGTGTTTTTCCTTATTTTTAAGTTAAAAAGTGTCAAAATTAGCCAAAAGTAGAAAAGTACCAACTTTTGACTTTTGGTTTTGGCTTTTAGCTTATGGCTTATAAGCTACTTATTAAAAGTCAGTCCAAACCGCCCAGGGGTGAATGCATCTCACATTGCAGGTTCATTATTCTTGATAGGCGTATCAGTTCATGTTCAGTTGGAGTTGGTGTATCCCAGCTCTTATTTAGGCCAGTTTTTGTCTTTGATATATTAAGATATTTTGGGTTAGCCAGGGCTTTGCCCCAACATTTCTATTCTTACATAATGTATAGAGGCTTCATAAGTTAGTGTATTTAAGTCATGCATATTTTGTCATCAACTCATGTATCTTAAATATGAATTTACGTTTTTATATATATGTTCAATGGAAATCTCAAGTTAATTTATGAAAAAAAGGCTTTAAATTACCACTACTTCTATGTTTCCGCTACATTACCGCGAGTTGCTCTTTATATGACTCTCATACCGACTGTTCTGTTTTTTAAATGTAGTGTCATGGAAATGTTGTATTCATGTAAAAGGATTCACTGGATCAAGTTAAAATACTTGGTGATGATTTGCTCAAGATTAAGTTCCGACCACGAACTTATAATTCTTTTATGTATGAATCAATGGTTATCCTAATAAATCAATGATTATTATAAACAAAATTATTTTATTATATAACTATTTTTATGTCATTAGTAGATCAAACTTAGAAGGAAATAGTCGTATATGTTTACTTACAATTTGAATTGAAAAATATGATGTTTCAAAATTATTATGTGTTTTATTTATATATCTCTTATGTTATTTTATTTTATTGATCTCTTATAAAATGAAGGTTATATGATTAAAATAACATTTGTAGTATACTACATATTTGGATTTTCTACAAAAAATTTATCCGCCATTATTTTTTAATTCGTTTATCTTACTTCTTTTTTAGTCAGTTTCAAAAGAATGCCTCGTTCTTTTTTGACAACTTTTTAGTTCTAACTTCTTATATGACATATTTAATATCACAAGATTAAAGAAAATTTTGATATACTTTTCATATCTTTAGTTTAAGATCATAAAATTTAAGAGTTTTATTTACCTTCTTAAATCCTGTATAAGTCAAAATCAGACAAATAAATTGAAATTGAGAAAGTACAATGGATTCATGTTGATACCATGTCCTTGTTTACTTGCACTCAATATTTGCATCAAGTCAATAAATACATGACATGTATTTTTATATGAAATTCTACTCCCTCCGTCCCATTTTATGTGTCATCATTTTTTTTTTATTCGTCCCAAAAAAATATCATCCTTCTTTATTTGGTAACTATTTAAACGCGCAATTCCATTTTTATCCTTATTGGTCCCACTTATAAGACTCCACTTAATTAAAAAAAAATAGTACATTATTTTAATAAAGGATAATTTGATAAAAAATATTAAGCCTTTACTTATTTTTTAAATTTTATGTCCGACCAAATTACGACACATAAAATGAAACAATGGGAATAATAATTATCCACGATGATTAATTTTCATTTTGCCCCAGCAAATCTCTCAGTAATAAATTTATTCAATTTAATAAAGATAACGAGTGCAAACAAAGTATTTAAGCTTATGACTTACCTATAAGTTTTTAGGCACACCAGCATCCAAGGCAACTGAGTTAATTCATGACATGGTCAGTCAATTTAGAAGAATATTTTTAAAAGTCATTTATTTATTTTTCTGTTCGAATAAAGTCATTTAAATTTTTATATTTTTCTCACAAAGTAGTAATTTCTAGAAATGACTTAAAAGGTAAGAGAAAGTTGACCAAAATAGTTCCTTTTAAGTTTGAAATTTGAATTTAGATGATATCTTTAACTATATCTATATCTATATATATATAAAAGCAAAACATAAGCAAGACAAGATGCCATGTGTCAAGCTATTAAAATAGCCACGTGGCAACTTTTAAGACAATATTAAAAAAATATTGAATTGAAAAATTAAGTATTTAAATTTGAATAAATTATCCTTTTACAAAAAAATTTTTCATTATCTTAAAAATAGAAACTACTAATAATTAAAGAATTCTAATTGATATATACTATTTCAAACTTATCTCTTATAAGATTTAAATGTTATAAAATATATTTAAATATAATTTATTTACATATTAGGGAAAGATAAAAAACTACCAAGAATTTAAGTTTTGCATAAAATCAGGAATAGTAGTTCTCTTCCTAAAAATGTGATTACTATCTCTAATCCCATATGAATCCGGTAATTTTTGTGATTTATGTGATCAAATTTAAAATTTGTGTTAAAGTAAAATATTTTAAGAATTTAAGTTTTGTAGAAAATATTCAACACTGTTAGGTAAACTTGACCTGCTATTGCAGGTTATCCAATTGTAAACTTGACCTGGTATTGCAGGTTATCCAATTTTTTCTTTTTCAATTTTTTGTAAAAAATTGAGCAACTGCACAAACTTAAAATCATATTTTAATTAAATAAATATTATGAATTTGAAACTGAAAATGGTAAATTTATTCATCTAACAATACAATAATAATAACAATACATTTTTAGTAGTAGAAAGCTACTGCAGAACGTTGTTGTTAATATTATTATTATTATTATTATTATTATTATTAATAATAATAATAATAATAATAATAATAATAGTAGTAGTAGTATTGTAATAACATTTTTTAAATTAAAAAATTAGAGATATTTGAATTTGAAAATATTAAGTTTTGTAAAAAAAGAAATTGTCATTAGGTTGAAACTAAGAATCTAATATTGATGAGTTCTTAATGAACTCTAACTATTCATAAATTTATTTCTTTCAACGTTTTGAAATATATTTGAGTTCAATTGATTTAAATATTATGAAAAATAAAAAACACAATGATAAAAAAAAAATAATAGTAGTACGTAATATGAGTTGTAGTAGTTGATAATAATAATAATAATAATAATAATAATAATAATAATAATAATAATAATATAATATAGTAGTGGTCTTAGTAATATACCATTATTATTATTATTATTATTATTATTAATAATAATAATAATAATAATAATAATAACAACAACAGAAAATTTAATAGTAGTGCAATAATAATTTTTGAATTAAATATTAAATTTAATTTAAAAATATTAGATTTTTAGAAAGAAAGAAAAAAAATTATCGTTAGCTTAAGACTAGGAATCTATAATTGAAGATATCTAAATGAACTCTTGCGGTTTCATATACTTATCTCATTCAGTTATAATATATATCTAAATACAATTGATTAATATTAAATGAAAGATAAATTAATGAAAATAATAAAAATCGTAATGGCAGGATGTTTTTAAAAATATGAATGTGTACTGCTAATGTCTCATCATAATTTTAATAAGTCATTAACATAATAATTTATAGAATTTTGAAATTTGAATTGATCCATATCTAACTTAATTAATTTAATGATAAAGTTATTTGAATTTATCTCTACAATGTTATATCTATTTATATTATTAATCTGTAATTTTTACAAACTTTTTAAGTTTATCAACAAACAAAATTTTACTTATACATTTTTCTCAATCCAAATATGAATAATAAAATAAATAGGATAAGAAAGAGTAACAAGCTAATCTTCTTTATAACAAAATGACATGATTTTGAATTTGAATTTGAATTTGAGAAATTTGAATTGGAATGAAATTCTACAACCTTAACCTCTATTACATATACTCCCACTATAACATGTAATGCTAATCTTTTCATTAATTTTATTTACTGCATTTTTTACGATCTTCCTCTTTTTTTATTTTTTTGCGTTTTAACATTTTTATTTTGTATATGTAGATAAGAGATGATCTTATTACAAACTATTCTTCCTAATATATTCATACATGAATTCAAGTAAGTAATATTATTTGCTTAATATTTTCGCTATTTATGCTCCTAATTCGCCTCAATACGAACCTTACCACCAAGCCCAAGAAGCCTTCTGTAAGTCATAATTTTGGAGCCAGACAACTTATATTGATTCACTCGCAATGTAAAGAATTTTTACTCGGATGCATGTAAATTGAACTTTTATATAATATTTTGTATACAATGTCATTCAGTAATCGATTCATGGATTGACTATTACACTTTTTTTTTTGGTTTCCCAAGGTATCCCCACAGCCGGCAGCCGTGAGGCTAATCTTTCGTTCCTCTGTCAGCGCACTAAGCGGTAGGAAACTGGCCACAGAGTTTGCTCCATTCGCCAGAGGCGAGGATCGAACCCTGACCTCTTGCTTAAGGAACATGGCGTTGAACCACCATGTCAACTCTAGTGGTTGACTATTACACATTTGCCTCTTCTCAGAAAGGTTATGGCAAATAATAATCAGTGTGGATATTCAGGTGATCACTTTATCGTCCACTCAATATTTTTTTTTATTTGGCTTATTTATTAGAGTATTATATTGTTAAAATTATTTCACATTATATTAAAAAAATTATGATGACATATTAATTAAAATTATGATAACATATTAATTAAAATTATGATAACATATTAATTATGATAACGTTTTTCACCTTGAAGAGATGAAAGGTGTTTGGAGTTTCTTGCTAACATGACATTATTTTAATAACATATTATTTAAAATAATAGTAGTAGTATACAAGTTATAGTTCTTTTAATTTAAAAATACTCAAAATTAGTAAAATAATAAGATAATTTCACAACAAATATAATATTATAAAATAATTTTTTTGAGTTTTTGTTTTAAAAATAACACATTTAACAAAATAAGAATAAAAATTAATTTTATCTTTGGTTGTTTTTTTATTTTTATCTTTATTAGAAAGAAAATAAAACAAGACAAAACATAAGAACAATATTAAAAAGGGAAAAAATAGTTGGACTCTATATACATGCTTTTGAGAAAAAAAAAAAAAAGGATAAACTATCTTCCTTATTTTTAGAATTATACGTTTTTCTAATTTTTTTACTTCATTTGAAAGTTAGTTGTTAGTGATTGCTCCTAAATAGTTTTTATCTACTGTTTAGTTATCTAATTTTAAATAAACTTAAAATTTTAAAACAAAATTATTAGATGTCTATTCTTTGCTCAATTTGTTGCTGCCATAAAATGAGAATTGGTGGAGTTCACAAATTCAAAATACATTTAGGAAAAGAGTAAGCATTATTTTGATCAAATACAAAAATAAAAATAATTACTGAAAGGTAAGGATTCAAAATTTAAATTTAAAATAGTAACAGTAAAAGCAATAACAATAATTATTTTATAATAATAATAATTTTAATAATAATAGTTTTTGATTTTTTTTCATTATCAAATATGTAAATAAAAATTTATATTTTTAATAATATTGTCAAAATTACTTATGCAAAAAAATCATTCCAACAAAAATATTATTTTGCTCAGTTATTTTATCTCTGTAACATTTATATGTTTGAAAAATTATATATCTCATATTTATATAATAAGTAAAATTTATTTGTTCTATAAGTACATATAAGTCAATAATATATATTAAAAAGATAAGAACATTATATAATATTAAAAATAATCAAAAGAAAAATATTAGTAAGTAAAAAAAGGTATCTAAAATCTTCAATTGAGATGAGTGGGAGAGGAAAGTTGAATATTCAAGTTAAGAGAGTTATTTGGTTTTAAAACAAGCTTAAAGGTAAACTAAAAGTATATGAAATTACATATTAGAAGTAGTTAGCTATCATACTAAAGAGTTCTAATTGAATTTTTATTATTGTCTATTTCTTTTTTGAATTTAAATTGGAGAAACAATATCTTCTCAAAGATAAATTTATATTTTTTTAAAAATATTGTAGGTATGTTTAATTATTAGATGTATTATAAAATATATCTAAATGTAATTTATTAAAATATTAAATGAAATAAGAATATAATAATGCTACTAATAATGATAAATAGTAGCAATAGTAGTACTTAGTGTATGTAGTAGTAGTATAATAAAATTAATATGTTAAATGATTTTCTTTTTAAATCATAACAAGTAGAAGTTTAAATTTTTTATGTCCCGTAAAGCATCAATAAACAACGAATTAGATGAACATTAAAATATAAAAATCTAAGTAACCTTGATCAAAATTTAGCATCTTATAGTTTGAAATGTAAGAGAAAAAGATAAACTGCTAATGAAATGTAACAAAAAAAATAAATTCAATGTATTTTCGAGAAAATAATTAAAATACAGTAATTATTTTTACAAATATTGAGGGTTGGGATGAGGGATAAGGATTTTGAATTAACTTTGAGAATAAAATGAAGAAATTAAATTACAAAATTCAATAAAGAAATTAGATAACAGACAAACTACTATCCATACATTTTATATTGAAGAAAAATAGAAAAACATGATTAAATAAAATAAATATATAATTTTATATTAACAAGAAAAACACTTGATAATTATACTAAGCAATTTGATAAGTTAATAAAAGTCAATATTAACAATCGAATAATATTAGATAATGAACAATGCAATAAAGAAAACTACTGGTCAATTTTTTATTTTTTTGATAATTATATGATTCCTTATTTTTATGCATATGATTTAATTATGGGACTGTGTGGAGGGAGAGGTTGAGAGGGTTGAAGATGGGTGGGGGTGACGCGGTGGTAGCAAAGGGAGAATACATAGTTCAACTAAATTAACTGAACTATTTAATTTTATAAATTATTTATTATAAAATATATTTAATATTTCTTAATTAATTTAAAATATATTAATGTGATACAATAAATTTTAATTTTTTATTTCAAATTAATAAAATAATATTTCTAATGATTTATTTTTTAAAAATATTTCGCGCATCGCGCGGGTACCTATACTAGTATATATAAAAGCAAAACTAAAAGTAAGACAAGAAGCCACGTGGCAGGATATTAAAAAGTCATGTGGCAAATTTTAGGACATAACTTAATAATGTTGTAATAATAATGTATTAAAAAATTTAAAATATTTGAATTTGAAAATATATTATTCTTTATTTGATAAAAAAAGATTTCATTAGCTTAAAAATAGAAATTCATGGTTAAAGAGTTTTGAATGAACTTTTACTCTATCATGTTTATCTCATTAAAAATTCAAATAAATATTATAAAACTATATAAATATAATTTATGTAAATATTAAATAAAAGTTAAAAATATAATAATAATATTAATAATAAATAATAGCTGTAAAATTAGTAGTAGTAGTGTGTAATAATAATAATAATAATAATAATAATAATAATAATAATAATAATAATAATTAAATAAGTAAATAGTAGTAGTGACAATACATATAATAGAAACGGTAATAGGAGGAATAGTAATAGTAGTATTAATAATAATATTAACCGAAAAAAAGTAGTAGTAGCAGTAGTAGTAATAATAATAAATGTATTAAAAATTTTAAATATTTGAATTTGAAAATATATTATTCTTTATTTGAAAAAAAATATTTCACTAGCTTAAAAATAGAACGTTAAAAGTTTTGAATGAACTTTTACTCTTTTATATTTATCTCTTTAAAAATTCAAATAAATATTATAAGACTATCTAAATATAATTTTTGTAAATAGTAAGTAAAAAATAAAAATATAATAATAATATTAATAATAAATAATAGTAGTAAAATTAGTAGTAGTAGTGCTTAATAATAATAATAATAATAATAATAATAATAATAATAATAATAATAATAGTAGTAGTAGTAGTAGTAAAATTAGTAGTAGTTGTCACCCCCCCTGTTTTTCACCGCATCCGACCCCGCTAGGGAGTTGGTTTTAGAAAAAATGGGTCTTTCCAATTAAGGTGACGTTTTGAAAAGGGATTATTTTATTTACAGAGTCGCCACTTGGAATTGAGTTTAGGTGTTCCAAGTCACCTTATTGAATCCCTATTCAAAAGAAAATGACTCTTTAATTTTTATTTTTTCGTCTGCGAACTAGAAATCCGGATAAGGAATTCTGTTGACCGAGGGGAAGGTGTTAGGCACCCTTCGAGTCCCGTGGTTCTAGCACGGTCGCTTTAATGACTTACGTCCGGCTTAAATTAATTTTTTTTTTTTAGGATTTATAATATTTGTTAGACTAAAAGTTGTTTGCCTCCCGCTTTTAAATTTATTTTAGAAATTATTTATTATATTGATGTGTGGCTTACCGATAGTAGTACTTTTCGGCCTAACCACAAATTTTGGCACGTTTCTCGCGCCTTTACGGCATTTATAAGTCGTCCCTATTTTCTAATCTAAATAAGCACCTAATGGGTTTAAAACCTACCCAACCCAATTCAATCGTCTTTAAACGATAGGTTAATTTATTATAACGAATGGTCGG
This sequence comes from Capsicum annuum, assembly GCF_002878395.1. Taxonomy (NCBI): domain Eukaryota; kingdom Viridiplantae; phylum Streptophyta; class Magnoliopsida; order Solanales; family Solanaceae; genus Capsicum; species Capsicum annuum. The sequence goes on along the minus strand of NC_061115.1, from coordinate 108,388,765 downwards.
TAGCAGGGCTTTCCAACTTCATCGTTAACTTTCACTTGTATATTAAAACTTAATTTATTTGAGATTAAGAACCTAACAAATTCACTCACTTACAATTGATTTTTCCCCTTTCTTTTTCTTTCTGTTGCATGTGTGCGTTCTTAATATGTCCCCCTTTTTTTATTTTTATCTCACCTAATTTCTTGTACTTAACTAGTACAATAACCTTACAATAAAAGAATCTATTAAATAAAATGATTTAATCATATTACAATCTAACCTATCATGACCGACAAAATAATTAATATTTTATATTCAATAATTTAAATAAATTACATAAACAGTATATAGACTCACCGGAAAAAAAAATGTATTATCTTAAGATTATTCGTTGCCTTTTTAATCTTAAATGAATATTTTTAGAGGCTTAATTTATAAGGATCAAAGAAACGATTTAACAGTAACTAAAGACGCCCATCCAATTATGCATGATAACATTTACATTGGCGCATTATAGGAAAATAGATAATACACATTTTTGCAATATAAACAAATATAGATATTGAAAACATAAAAGATAGAGTCACACTAGAAGACATACAAATAGAAGTGATATAGAGGACAACATGCAGATAATATAACAGTAGAAAAAAAAAACAAATTTATTGGATACACAAAATATGAGAAATAAAGAGGTTAATAGAGTCTGACTACAACGACCGAATCGATTATCTTCATGCATAAGGATACTAGATTACCTAGTAAAAAAGATTGCTGCGAACGAACATTCACACAACATTAAAAAAATTACTCGGAACATTTTCGTTCATACTTTTGCATGACAAATTTATAACATAAATAATACATGATTGTATAAGAACCTGTGATGAATTGAATCGAGTGATGAAGCAAGAAACCGTCACCAAAAACTCGAACGAAACCCAAAACTCGATTCACAAACTATTTCTTTTCTTTTTTTTTCTTCTCGTTTTTTCTTCTTTTCTTCCCTTCTGTTTTTTTCTTGCTCTTGATTTTCAATCTTTTTGGTTTTCTTTTTCTCGTAGTGTCCGTGTGTGTGTGTATTATATATAGGTAGTGTAGGTGTGCATGTGTGCATGTAGTGTATTATATATAGGTAGTGTAGGTGTGCATGTGTGCATGTAGTGTATGGGTTTGTGTCGTGTGTGTGTGTGTGGGAGAGTGGGAGAGGTCAATTAGGAGTGGGGAATTGTGGGTGGTTTGGGTAGTTTAGGTTTTTTTTTTTTTTCTTTTATTATTTTTTTTTTCTGAAAAATAAATAAATAAACAAATAAAAACTAAAAAAAATGAAAGTAAGAACTTATTTAAAATGTGACTCTATTTTTGTAGTTTTTTTTTTTCAAAACTTTAAAATAAATTTAGCAAAAATAAGATAAATTTAAAATATCTAATTTGGACCCTAAAACGAAATTGAACACTAAATGGCAAAAACGCTTAGGTTTGGTAAAAATTAGGTGTTTACAGTAGTAGTGCTTATTATTATTATTATTATTATTATTATTATTATTATTATTATTATTATTACAATGATAATAATAATAACAACAATAATAGTAGTGGCAATAGTAGTTGTTTTAATTTTAGTAGTAGTAGCGGCTTAATTCCTTTTTTTAAAAAAAAAAAAACGTTGTGGTGGATTATTAAAAAACATTATCCTTTGTTATAAAAAAAAGTATTTTTATAATGAAAATATTGTAATAATAGATTTAAAGGATTATAGATATTGAATTTGAAAATTAAGCTTCTAGATGAATTTTTTTTTATTAATTTAAATCTAGGAATTCATAATTGAAGAGCCCTAAATAAACCCTAACTACTTCATAAATTTATGATTTTCAAAATTTTATTAAAATATATTTAAATATTTAATAAAAGATACAATAATAATAATTAAAAATAACATTAATAATAGTAGTACATACGTATGGAATAGAAAAAGTGGTAGTAGTGGCTGTAATAATAATAATAATAATAATAATAATAATAATAATAATAATATCTATTGGTAGTTATATATATATAAATATATATATATATTCCTTAAGAAAGAAAAAGAAGAAAAATGATAAAAACGGGGGATGGGGGAGGAGAGGGGAGAGTGAAGTAGTTAATGGTGAGGACAAATATTTTTAAATATAAAGAATATTTGAATTAATTTTATTGATTTTAAAAATTCCTCTCAATTCAAATATATTATTATATGAAAAAATCACATTGCATTTTTTTTTTTAAATCAAGGATAAGAAAGACTAATAATAAGATTTTCAAACTATCTTCTGATATGCGTAAAGTTAGGATAATTTAAAAATAAATATTTTTATGCATTCAAAATTAGGTAAACAATAAGATAATTTCACAAAAACTATAAAATTATAAAATAAATTATTTGAATTTTATTTGAAAAAGAATAAAAAATTATTTTATCTTTGGTTTTTTAATTTTTATCTATGTTAGAAAATAAAAAAATTTAAAAAATGAAAAACCATAAGAACAATAAATTAAAAAATAAAAAATAGCTACACTCCCTGGGAAACACAATTTTACAATAAAAAAAAATAGATAAACCAGTTTCCATATTTCTAGCAATACATGATTTTTATCTCTTTTTTACTTCATTTGAAAGTTAGTTATTTGGCTGTGATTGTTTTTTATCGTCTATTTGTTTATTTATTTATCCAACTTTAGAAAAACTTAAAATTTTCAAAGCAAAATTATTAGGTCTTTTATTAATAGAATATTATGTTTACATAATAATAGCACGTAATTGTTATGATATATATCAATTATAGTGAATGTCTATCAAGATTTGATGTATCTGTCTTTTAGTGCGAAACTAAGAGCAAATTTTTCTATAAATAGAAGGGCTTCCTTCTTTGTAAATCATCAATTACTCACTCTATTCTCTCTACTCTTCTTCTTCATTCTTTCTTGTTTTATAACACGTTATCAGCACGATGCTCTACCATCTCAAATTTGAAGGCTAAGCTAAGGTATTATTATTTTTCTTCTTCTTTTTTTATGGCTAACAATCTTACGAAGTGTGAGTTCGTTGCCCTACAAAGTTCGGGCAAGAACTATATTTCATGGGTGTTGGATGTTGAAATCCACCTAGATACTATGGATCTTGGAGATGTCATAAAGAATGAAAATACAACATCTAGTCAAAATCGTGCTAAGGCTATAATTTTCTTGCGTCATCATCTTGACGAAGTTCTAAAAATTGGGTACCTTACTACTAAAGATCCACTTGTATTGTGGAATAGCCTAAAAGAACGGTTTGACCACTTAAAGATGGTCATCCTCCCAAAAGCACGATATGAGTGGATGGATCTAAGATTTAAGACTATAAGTCTGTTTATGAATACAATTCTGCCATGTTCAGAATTTCTTCTCAATTGAAACTATGTGGAGAGACGGTCAATGATGGCGATATGATAGAAAACACACTCTCCACTTTTCATGCCTCGAATGTGCTCTTGCAGCAACAATATTGAGAAAAAGGTTTCAAGAAGTATACTGAACTGAGTTCTCATCTTCTCGTGGCTGAACAAAATAATGATTTGTTGATGAAAAATTATGAAAATCGACCTACTGGATCTGCACCATTCCCTGAAGTGAATGATGTGTATTCTCACCATGCTAGGCGTGGAAAAGGTCGTGGCCCTAGTCGTGGACGTGGTCGTGGACATGTTCGTGGTCGTGATGACCAAAAAAGAAACTCTATTTTGGGTGTTAATCATTCATCAAATAAAAGGAGAAAAGATGAGAAACGTGAAGCAATTACTTATTTTCGATGTGGTGGAAAGTGAAATTATTCATGTGACTGTCTTGCTCTCAAGCACTTGGTTGATCTTTATCAAGCATCACTAAAGAAGAAAGAGAGAAATCCCGAGACTAACTTTCTTTCTGAAAATGCTGTTGACATCACAAGCTTGGATGTAGCAGATTTTTTCGAGCACCATGAAGGAAAGATTGATCACTTGATTGGTGATGGTTCCGTAAATATGAAAGAATGAATGATTTTTATTTTTATTTTTTTATTAATAAGAGTTCGTGAATAAAAAATCATGTAAAAGTAGTTGTTTGCATGAGTATTAGTTTTTGATTAATTTAATTATATTATTGGTGTTTATTATTGAATTGAATTTCAATTTTATCATTATTTATTAAAAAAATACATTAATAAAAGCTAGGCGCTGCAAAAGAAAAAAAAGGATTGGTTGATGGCATTTATGTTAAAATCTGATAATCTGATCCACCAAATCTTATATTGAAAACTTTTATTCCTAATGACATTTATGTTTTCAATAACACGTTGTGATAATATAATGTTTTTGTTTTCAATATAAGTACATTTCAGATTTCAGTACTTTGTCTATTGATTACAAATGCATAATATTTTATTAAACAAAAACATTATTTTTAGCATTAGACAGGTTAATAAATATGTGTGTAGATAGTTGACAGTTAATGGCATATGAATTTCCTTCAATATTTATTTTCATTAAATTATACATAATAATATTAGTGATCACTGTTGTACCTTTACGAAAGGAGAATCAATATATAAGCTATTAAAACTATTAAAACTAAAATAATGAAGTTTTTACGTGTTAATAATTATATAGCTTAGCATGACTTTTAGATTTCATAGCACATGTATTTTAAGTAAACTATTAAAACAATTAAAAAATAAAATGCTAAGCTAGGCTAATCACGTATTAATTGGACATATTTTATTTAATTACTTAGTACAGTGTGACTAACAATTTCTTATAGTATAAGCTTTCACTTTGTACAAAAAATTTAATATATATTTTATTTGGTGTATGCCATTTTATTTGAAGATATGGATAATTTTCAAAGTAAGTTGTGCAATTGTGAAGATATTTGTTTATTGATTCTGGCACTACACATATGATATTCAAAGATGAGAAATATTTCTCTCATCTAAACATGGGTAAGATTAATGTTACTACAATTTATGGTAGTGCTAATTTGATTGAAAGCTTCGGAAAAGCCATTATAATCTTGCCCAAGAGAACTAAACTCATCATAAATAATGCTATGTTTTCTCCTAAGTCTCGGAGAAACTTGATGAGTTTTAAAGATATCCGTGAAAATAGTTATCATATCAAGACAATTGATGAGATGAATCTTGAATATCTTGGTATCACCAAGAATATCTCTGGATAGACACGAGTTATAGAAAAATTTCCTGCTTTATCTTCTGGTCTGTATTGGATAAAGATTTGTCCAATTGAGGCATATTCTATAGTAAACCGGAAGTTTACTAATTCCAATACTTTCTTACTTTGGCATGATCGTCTGGGATATCTTGGATCTATAATGATGAGACGAATCATAGAAAATTTCAATGGGCATCCATTAAAGAACTTGAAGGTTCTTTCGAATGGTGAATTTTCATGCAATGCTTGTTATCAAGGCAAGCTGATTGTGAGGCCATCGCCAACAAAAGTTGGGATTGAATCTCCTGCGTTCTTGGAACGCATACATGAGGATATTTGTGGACCCATTCACCCACATAGTGGGTCATTTAGATACCCCATGGTCCTAATAGACGTTTCTTCTAGATGGTCTCATGTGTTCCTTCTATCATCTCGCAACTTGGCATTTACAAAATTATTGGCACAAATAATACAATAATGGGCACAGTTTTTCGATAATCAAATTAAGTCTATTCGCCTTGATAATGCTGCAGAATTTTTATCTCAAACATTTAATGACTATTGCTTATCGATTGAGATAAGAGTAGAACATCTTGTACCCCATGTTCACACTCAAAATGGCCTTGTCGAGTCATTAAACGACTGAAGTTGATAGCAACACCATTGCTTATGAAAACTAAGTTGCCCAGTTCTGTTTGGGGTCATACAATTTTGCATGCTGCAACACTTGTTCATCTTAGACCGACAAATTATTATAAATTTTCTCTGTTGCAATTGGTTTTGGGTCAAGAACCTAATATATCTCATTTGAGAATTTTTGAATGTGGTGTATATGTGTCTATAGCACCACCAAATCGCACCAAGATGGGCCTCCAAAGAAGGTTAGGAATTTATGTTGGGTTTGAATCACCCTCCATCATTCGCTATCTTAAACCATTAATGAGAGATATGTTCACTGCTTGATTAACAGATTGTCAGTTTGATGAGATGGTTTTTCCAAAATTAGGGGGAGAATATAGTGACACTAAAAGAGAAATTTTGTGAAAAAATCCATCACTATCTCATCTTGATCCACGTGCTTCTATTTGTGAGCAAGAAGTACAAAAGATTATTCATCTGCAGAGACTTGCAAATCAAATGCTGGACGCATTTACAGATTTGAAAAGGATTACTAAATCACATATTCCTGCAGAGAATGTCCCAATTCGAATTAATGTCCCTAAAGGACCATCCACTAGTGTCATAGCTAATGAATGTAAAGCACGCTGAAGCGTGGTAGACCATTAGGTTCTAAGGATCGAAATCCTAGAAAAAAAACAAATGTTCAAGATAACACTATGAAAGATCCTCATATGAAAGTTCAAGATTTGAGCAATGTTAATATTCCTGAAGGAATTAATGAGCTTGAGACTCAAAAAAATAAGGAACTATCCATAAATTCAAGTGATGTTGAAACTGATTTGAATCGATCTGAAATAGTAATGGATTATGTCTTTGCATATAATGTTGCAACGAAAATCATGCAAGATAGTGAGGATCTTAAACCTCGATCTGTCACAGAATGTTGACAAAGAAATAACTGTCCAAAATGGTAAGAAGCAATTCAATCTGAATTGAATTCACTTACCAAACGTGAAGTTTTTGGACCTATAGCTCAAACACCAAATGGTGTTAAGCCTGTTGGCTATAAATGGGTCTTTGTGCAAAAAAAATGAGAAAAATGAAATACAAAGGTATAAGGCACGCCTTGTTGCACAAGATTTTTCACAACGGCCTGGTATCGATTATGACGAGACATATTCACCAGTTATGGACGCAATAACATTGCATTTTCTTATTAGTTTCACTTTTCATAAGAGGCTTGAAATGCATTTGATGGATGTGGTAATAGCCTATCTATATGGATTACTTGATAATGAGATATACATAAAAATTCTCAAAGGATTTAAAATGTCGAAAACATATAGTTCAAAGCCTCGGGAAATGTTTCCATTAGATTGCAAAGATCATTGTGTGGTTTGAAGCAATCTGAACGCATGTGGTATAACTGTCTTAGTGGATATTTATCTAAGGAAGGTTATAGGAATGATGAAATTTGCTCATGTGTTTTCATAAAGAAAACAACGTTGGAGTTTGTTATATTTGCTGTCTATGGTGATGACATAAACCTTATTGGAACGCCAATAGAGCTTCAAAAGACAATTGATTGCCTAAAGAAAGAATTTGAGATGAAAGATCTCGAAAAGATAAAGTTATGCCTTGGTTTTCAAATTGAGCATTTGACAAACGATATCTTTGTCTATCAATCTGCCTACACAAAAAAGGTGTTAAAACGATTCTATATGGATGGAGCACATTCATTAAGTACTCCGATGGTTGTTCGATCACTTAATTTGAATAAGGATTCATTCCGACCTCAAGAAAAGAATGAGGAACTCCTTGGTCCTGAAATATCATATCTTAGTGCAATTGGTGCAGGAATGTATCTTGAAAATACTACAAGGCCTGATATAGCCTTTTCAGTTAATTTGTTGGAATGGGATCAAACACATATTACTGTATCTAAAAGAGACAATCGATATGGGCTTATTTTATTCTAAAGATTGCAGTTCTGATCTTGTTGGTTATGCTGATGCTGGGTGCTTATTTGACCCGCATAAAACTTGATCTCAAACAGGCTATGTGTTCATATGTGGGGGTACTGCCATAGCTTGGAGATCAATAAAGTAGTCTATCGTAGTCACTTCATCAAATCACGCTGAGATTATAGCTATTCATGAAGCAACCCGAGAGTGTATGTGGTTGAGGTCAATAATACATCTCATTTGAGAAAAATATGGCTTGAAATGTGACAAAGTTCCTACGATTTTATATGAAGATAATTCAGCATGCATAGCACAACTTAAAGGAGGATTCATAAAAGGAGATAGAACGAAGCACATTTCGCCAAAACTCTTCTAGACACATGAGCTCCAAAATAATGGTGATATTGACGTACAATAGATTCGTTCAAGTGACAATGTGGTTGATTTATTCACCAAGTCTCTTCCAACTGCAATCTTCAAGAAGATGGTGCACAAGATCGGAATGCAAAGGTTCAAGGATGTTCTTATTAGGAGGAGCTAATATGCACTGTACTCTTTTTCCCTTACGAGGTTTTGTCCCACTGGGTTTTCCTTGTAAGGTTTTTAATGAAGCAGCCGATATGCGTATTGTTAGACATTCAAGGGGGAGTATTATGATATATATCAATTATAGTGAATATCTATCAAAATCTATTTGATGTATATCAAGATTTGATGTATCTGTCTTTTAGTGTGAAACTAAGAGCAAATTTCCCCTATAAATAGAAGGGTTTCCTTCATTGTAAATTATTACTCAAGAGAAATAAGAATTACTCTCTTTATTCTCTCTACTCTTCTTCTTTATTCTTTCTTATTTTATAACAGTAATCCTATTTTCTAGCAACTAATACACAATTTTTTCTCCTTTTTATTTTATAGTTAAAATTTAAAATTTGTAATTATCTAATTACTATCCTAATCAATTTTTGAATTTAAAGTTAATGATAATTTCTTTTTTGGCTAAACACGTTTTACCTCTTTTTGCTATCACAAGTCTATCACAAATGAATTACCACAAGGTTAGGAGATAATTATGAATACAATATTATTACTCTATATAATCACTTTTTAACAATTTATATTCACATTTTATCTAATAGGATAATTACAGATTTATTTTAATTTGAATTTAAGTTTATCCACAAGTTAAATCATTTCTATTTTGAAATTTCAAATTAAATATGTTATCTATATAAAGTCATGAACATTATCATTCCACGTAATTTTTTTGCATTGCTATTTGTATCTTTTTTTTTTTTTTAATTGAGTAGACATATTATAGGTAGGTAATTAACTCTTATCTCTTAAATATACACATTTATTTATTTGCAACTATATATATATATATATATTATTTTTCTTTTGTCATAGAGTATTTCTACCAAGGATAAAGAGATTATAGGTGATGTTTACAAATTTTTCTGAATAGCTATCAAGGCATGTTCTTTATCTTCAATTTAGTTTTTAATTATTTTTAATAATAATAATTATTATTATTATTATTATTATCATCATCATTTGTGATTAATATTATACTTATCATAAATTATAGTCTATCGAAAACAACCTCTCTATCTCACTTTGAGGTAGTGGTATGGATTGCGTACACTTACCCACCCCACTTGGTGAAAATATACTAGGTATGTTGTTGTTATCATAAATCATAGGCGTATCTATCATTAATAAAAATATTAATTATAAATAATGCTCATCCTCAGATTTCACTGAATAAATACAAAGGTATGATTATTCATGCTTGGTTTCTTTTTATTTTAGTTATTTTATTATTATTATTATTATTATTATTATTATCTATGATTAACATCATATTTATCTTTTGTCTCAGATGTATCCAACGAAGGTGAAGTCTCCACAAATATGATATATATAATTAATTCAAAATGTGAAATGACTATTTGAGAAATTGACAACTACAATTGAGACTAGAAATATATAGAGTAGATTTAACAAATTATTTGTGTAAAGAATGAATTTGAAAAAAAAAATTACAACTATTTTCTTCTAGGAGCTTATATTTTATTTAGATGATGTTCATCTATTTTTTTTTCATGGTCTTAGTCGCAGATTTTCATTTATGAATAAATTTTTGTTATTTGATTTTATGCATTCCTTAAATAATTTCATCCATTATTGAATACCTAGGTTAATAAATTTTTAATTTGAATTTAAAAAATTAAATTAAACATGAGATTGTTGACACCTAATTTTTGCCCTCCACAACTCAATTTAATTTTGAGTTTCTTCAATTTTAAAATAAAGTCACAACAATTATTTTATGCTAATAAATGCAATTTAAAATATTTATTTAAGTTAATTTTATCTTTTAATTAAGGGTTATATGTTTTCGTATTTTATACGAGAATGTATAAATTTTGTTATTTAAATGAACATTCTTTATTAAAATTAGATTTTTATTGATTACACTTGAAAATTAATCTAAATGGATAAAGTCTTGATTTTAAATATGATTTGTTCTCAAAATATTTTATTTGGAGGAATATTTGTTTGGTTTTTATCAGATCAATAAACTCGAGGTTAATTTGCTACTTAATTCGTGTCAGATTGTGATTTAATTTAGCGAACTAATTAAATATGACCTCAATTGAAATCAAATTGGCCCAATTGTAATGCAATTGACCAATAGATATTCAATTTGATTAGAGTTTAAATAAGTCACTTAAATTATAATTCAATCTTAATCCCCCAAATTATTGTTTCCTAATTGAGATTATTTTACTCTAATTAAATTTAATTAGGGTTATTTAATAACCCCAATTAGATTTAATTAGGGTTATCAAATAACCCCCAAATCAACCCCAATTTCGGCCCAACAGCTTCATAAGACCCAACCTAACAACCTTTTTTCTTCTAATTAAACCAACCAGCCCACCTAAGAAACAAAGCAGTCCAGCAACCCATTGTTTCTACTCCATTCTCAGCCCAATACCCATAACTGCCCTAAAACCTGACCTGGCCCACTACTCTAGACATTAAAACATTACCCAATCTCAGCAGCTAAGCTGCGTACAACCAACAAAAACAGCAACCTCAACAACCTGAATCAACTTAAAAAATCCAAACCTGACCCGCCAACGACCCACAATCTACCAACCAGCAACCTGACCCGACCTTAATCTTCATCGTACCAGCCGACCCAATTCCTCACGCACCTCACACATCAATAGGACAAGAAAAGGAGTCGTAAATCTTCTAGAAATAAGCTAGGTGTCTCCCCCAATGTCTACCTTCACGAATCTCGGGATAATGCGTATAATTTCATACGCAGTTGGGCGATTTTCATTGGTTTTGGGGAAAAATTATTTTTCCCTTATTTAATTGGTCCACCCTTTGCAATTTGGCTGAAAAATCCAAAAAAAAAGAGGGGCTTACTATTTGTTAGCATTCTCATCTTTTGAATTCAAAAAGTGAACCCTCAACCCCCCTTTCAATAAATAACTCTCTCTAGAGCAAGAAAAGATGAGGGTTTTCTTCTGGGTCACTGTTTAGGAAAAAAATTTGGGTCTGGTAAAAAGGAAAAAAAAATTCTTGGGTTCAAACTGTTTGAGAGGAAAAACCAGAGAGAAAAGAGAGGAGGAAGAAAATTTTGAAGGCTAAATGATTTATTTTTTAGTAAAGATTTTCTCTTTCATTTTTTTCTGAGTTTGGTAGATTAATTGGAGGTCTTTGAGTTGATAACGCAGATTTCCGATATTGGAGCATATCAAAGTTAGCTCGTTATCCCATTTTGCTGCCCTGAAAGAGGTGAATATACTCTCGTCCCTTTTAGTTTATCATTTTCTGCTTTTATCTCTTTCTTTGTAGCCATAGTTGTTGGTCGTAATCGTGAATAAGGCAGGATTGTTAGCTGTAGATGGCCATGATGGCCCTGGGATTTGTTTGTGATATCGTTGCTTTAATTGTTTGCCCGTTTGCCTCAAAGTTCTGATCTGTATTTATTTCTAAGAAAAAAAAAGTTATGTTTGAATGTTACTTTGCCTGAGTATACTTTCATCCAAAATTGTTTTATTTATCCCTTTCGTATGTTTGAAATTATTTGTCGTAGAGGCATTGAAGGTCGTAGGTTTTGTTGCAATGATGATCCTCGTTTCAATCTCATTCTGTGTTATCTGTAAGTTGCTATCTGTAAGACGCTGAAGAATGTTGTTTTTCCTGTGCGTTTAAGCTTTGTTTTTCTCTATTGTGTGTCACACCCCCTTTTTTTTTGTTTTCCAAGAAAACGTATATTTTAAAGTTCGAAAGGGTTTTCTTATTTAAGTGACAAGAAATAAAATTTGTTTCGGAAAAGGATTATTTACATTTTTTATTCAGAGTCGCCACTTGGCATAATCCGGTGTGCCAAGTCACCTTTGGAAAATCCTTTTCGAAACCATTTGACTCTTAAACTTGTTTGCGAACAGAGATTCTGGCTAAGGAATTTTGTTGACCGAGGGGAAGGTGTTAGGCACCCCTCGATCCCGTGGTTTGACCACGGTCGCTTGGTAGAGTGTATCAACTATTTTGGCATTATGAAATGTATAAAACACACAAAAGCATGCAAAATAATCAAACAAGAAACAAAAACAAAACAATCCAAAAATGTAAAGTCCAGTCCAATGATACAGTCCAAAAATAGAAAACTACGAAAATATAAATCCTAGTCTAAACTAAATCTAGACTAAGCTCCCATGCCTTACCCGATGCCGCGGGCCTTGATCACGAACATCCTTAGCATACAAAATTCTTCGGGGCATTCCCCGGTGAGTAAATACAAATTACCTTAGGGCATCCCCCGGTCAAATAAAATACACTTTCCAAATACGATAAAAAAGACATTCAACAAATATTCCAATCATTCCAACATTACACCGATCCTAAGCTTGCCTACCCGAGCTTACTGTTTGCCTACCCGCTCGACGACATATCACATTCAACATCAACAATGTATCAAAAATATCATAATATTCACTTTTATCAATTTTCGATTCTCGTCCCTAAATTTCATTTTAAACTAAATTTTCACCACTCACCATTTTTATTTCAGCGACCTATAATCACTTTTCAACGAAATTAAGCAACGAGTCCATATCAAAATAACAGACTATCAACAAACAAGACAACATACGTTCATCACCAACAAGAATTAAACAACGCACGAACATCCAAATCGAAATACGAAACATCCCAAATAATAAAATAGATAAGAGAAAGGGTAGAGTTGGACCTCAATTGAAGCTTTTATTGTGCCAAAATATGTGATTAAAAGACAAAGTCGGATCCAAAACTCTCGAATTGAAACTTGATAGCCAACAACTCCAAACTCGATATTAAATTCAATCGGACAGATCGAAAAACCACGACAAAACTTCAAAAACAACCCAATATCCCAGATTCGAAACCCCAAACCAACGATTTCCAACTAAACTTGCACGAACCAAACCAACTCGGATGGATTTAAAACCCTAAGAAATAAGAAATATCAAAAGAACCGAAACTGAAATTATGAAAAATCGAGAAGACCCATACACGAAATTTCATCGAAATTGGTGGAAAACAGACTGGGTGTCGTTGCCGGTCACCGGCGTCACTATTTTTGGTGCCTGCTGCCGTCGTTAGTCGGACGGAGAGGTAGTGAATGGAGCAGCTCGTGTTGGATCGCTGGACACTGATCGGTGCCTGCTGCCATCGTCGGAGAGGCGGCGAACGGAGCAGCTCGTGTTGGTTCGCTGGACGCTGACCGGTGCCTGCTGCAGTCGTTGGTCGGACGGAGAGGCGGCGAATAGAGCAGCTCGTGTTGGCTCGCTGGACGCTGATCGGTTTCTGCTGCCGTCGCCGGAGAGGCAGTGAACGGAGCAGCTCGTGTTGGCTCGCTGGACGCTGATCGGTGCCTGCTGCCGTCGACGGAAAGGCCGCAAACGGAGTAGATCATGTTGGCTCGTTGGACACTGATCGGCGGACGGCTGACAGTGACGACGACGTTATTGCTGCCGTCGTTGGTCGGATGGAGAGGCGGCGAACGGAGGCTTTCTCTTTTTAGTTTTTGGAGAGAGAGAGAGTAGAGAGGGAGTAGAGAGAGAGTGGAGCTGATTTTTTTTGTATTTGTTACTGTTCCTCCTTTGTTTTGTGTATCTGTGTATATATATATGGTATTTTTCTTTTTGGGTCCTTTCTTTTTAGACAAGAAAAAAGAGGGGGGGTGTGACGTGGGGTGGGGTTAGGCAGGGGTAGGGAGGTAGGGTATGGGGTGGTGAGGTGGTGATTTGTCATTTTCTTATTGGAGAGGGTTGTTAGGGTGTTAAAAGAATAAAAGTTTGTTAGGGATTTTGTTGAGAGTTATTTTTTTGTATTTTTGTGGGATGTAATCACGTGGGTGAGGTCACATGATATGATAAGGTAAAAATGAATAAAATCGAACTTTTGAGGGGACAAAATTACGTGTCTACATCATGCCCCCTTTGAATGTAAACACGCAGTGTTTTCAGACAAAGAAGTATACAACGAGACAGAATTTTGTCCAGACCATTATTCAAAGGAAAAAATAGAAGAAAGAAGGACTACCGGGTCTTGAATTAGGACAGGCTACCCACCCAAGTTATGAGGGGATCAAGTGACAAGTATCTCAAAGGATTGGACGGAGATGGACTATACCGAGTTGGAGAGTCGACTGAGGTTCCGTCGAGGTTTCGGTCCGCGGCTCTGTTATTACATCAAAAATGAAAATTACAAGTTAAAACATAAACGAAATTACAAAATTCTATCTAACAGCTTCTGTTGGTTCTTGACTTGACTTTCATCACCCTATTCTTCAGGCGGGCTCCTGACTTGCAATTTCTTTCAACTTGTTGCTTGGCTTTCAATTGCTCCACTTTGTTGCTTGACTTTTCGTTTCTTCACCCTATTCTCCAGGCGGGCTCCTGACTTGCTATTTCATCACCCTGTTCTTCGGGCGGGCTCCTGAAACCCAAAATTAAAACTAGAACAAAAATTATCTCAAACAAAATTATAGTAAAGTAGTATTTCATTTTTGAAAGTGTTGTCCCATTTTCCAAGAGGGTCCTGAACATAAAGTAAAATCCCATTTTCAAAAGGGTCCTGAACATAAGGTAAAATCTCATTTTTCAGGAGCGTCCTGAACAGAAGGTAAAATCTCATTTTTCAGGAGGGTCCTGAACATAAAGTAAAATCCCATTTTTCAAGAGGGTCCTGAACAGAAAGTAAAATCCCATTTTTCAGGAGGGTCCTGAGCAGAAAGTAAAATCCAATTTTCCAGGAGGATCCTGAACATAAAGTAAAATTCCATTTTTCAAGAGGGTCCTGAGCAGAAAGTAAGATCCCACTTTTCAGGAGGGTCCTGAACAGAAAGTAAAATCCCATTTTTCAGGAGGGTCCTGAACAGAAAGTAAAATCCCATTTTTCAGGAAGATCCTGAGCAGAAAGTAAAATCCCATTTTTCAGGAGGGTCCTGAGCAGAAAGTAAAATCTTATTTTTCAGGAGGGTCCTGAGCAGAAAGTAAAATCCCATTTTTCAGGAGGGTCCTGAGCAGAAAGTAAAATCCTATTTTTTAGGAGGGTCCTGAGCAGAAAGTAAAATCCCATTTTTTCAGGAGGGTCCTGAACTGAAAGTA
>NC_061115.1:108369318-108373191 GCF_002878395.1 Capsicum annuum | reverse complement strand
TTTCAGGAGGGTCCTAAACAGAAAGTAAATTCCCATTTTTCAGGAGGTCCTGGACATAAAGTAAATTTCTATTTTTCAGGAGGGTCCTGAACTGAAAGTGAATTCCCATTTTTCAGGAGGATCCTGAACAGAAAGTAAAATCCCATTTTTCAGGAGGGTCCTGAGCAGAAAGTAAAATCCCATTTTTCAGGAGGGTCCTGAGCAGAAAGTAAAATCCCATTTTTCAGGAGGGTCCTGAGCAGAAAGTAAAATCCCATTTTTTCAGGAGGGTCCTGAACAGAAAGTAAATTCCCATTTTTCAGGAGGGTCCTGAACAGAATGTAAAATCCCATTTTTCAGGAGGGTCCTGAACAGAAAGTAAAATTCCATTTTTCAGGAGGGTCCTGAACATAAAGTAAATTCCCATTTTTCAGGAGGGTCCTGAACATAAAGTAAAATCACTGAACAGAAAGTAAAATCCCATTTTTCAGGAGGGTCCGGAACTGAAAGTAAAATCCCATTTTTCAGGAGGGTCCTGAACATAAAATAAAATCCCTGAATAGAAATTAAAATCCCATTTTTCAGGAGGGTCCTGAACATAAAATAAAGTCCCATTTTTCAGAAGGGTCCTGAACATAAAATAAAATCTCATTTTTTAAGAGGGTTTTGAACATAAAGCGAAATCCCATTTTCCAGGAGGGTCCTGAACAGAAAGTAAATTCCCATTTTTCAGGAGGGTCCTGAACTGAAAGTGAATTCCCATTTCTCAGGAGGGTTCTGAACATAAAGTAAATTTCCATTTTTTCAGGAGGGTCCTGAACATAAAGTAAAATCCCATTCTTCAGGAGGGTCCTGAACTGAAAGTAAATTCCCACGGATGTGCATTTCCAATGGTAGCTGAATCAAGTGAAATGAATTTACCCCTGTTTCAACAAAGAAAATTTGTCAGTTAAAAATTTAGTGGTGGCTTGCAACTCTTGGCTTCTCAGGTATCTGTCCCAGCATTTGTTTCTTTCATCTTTCTTCCAAATCGCTGACACTTGTCCTGTCTTGCCGCATCATTGACCCGGATCGATTTTGAGGGAAATGAGTTCTGACTCAAACAATGGGTTTCCATTTTACCATGCCCCTGAGATGCACTCTCTTCCCAAATCTGGATGCTTCCACGAATCTAATAGCCTGTCGGTTAATAGACTTCCTTTTCTTCACGTTGGATTACGATCATATTTCTTTCCTGTGCTATTCCTTGGCTTTTCCTCATATAATTGGAAATACTGGTAGTAAATTTTGAAATCCTTTCTCGCTTGTTTTGACACAGACTTGACTTAAAGTGTAAAGAAATGATTGTGACTTTATTTTGATAAATGACATAAAAAGACAAAAAGCAACGAATATGTAAATGAAAGAAAACGGCAATGTCCTATATTCAAAAGAAAACTTATCTGAATACGACAACTAACTCCAATGATTATGACATGCATTTTGGATTGAGCTGCCCGATCTTCCTATCCAAACTCCCCATTTGTTATGAGTTCATGCCTTTGCTGCTGAGCCATTTCCTCAAATCCATTGGACTCCTACATCACATTCGATTGATGACATCTCAAAAGACTTTCGCCAACAAAGCTCTTTCTTCTCACTTTTCACTTTTCTCTTGAACTCTCCATCGCCTTACGGTGCCCGTGAGGGTTTTCACCAATAAGACTCTCATTTTTATTTCTCTCCACTCACCATCGCCTTATGGTGCCTGCAAAGGTTTTCACCAATAAGACTCTCTCATTTTCATTTTCTCTCAACTCACCATCGCCTTATGGTGCCTGCAAAGGTTTTTACCAATAAGACTCTCTCATTTTTTGTATTTCTTTCCTGATTTCTTATGCTGAGGGAGACAAGTGGTACTTCACAATGTATCATCAATATCCATTGCATGCTTAGCCTTAATATTATCAAAAATTGATCTGAAGGGCTTTCTTTGGTTGTAACTTGGCTTTTGGTTAAGGTTAGAAAAGATGGTAAGAGGCTCAAACGATACTTGAAGTGGGGGTTGGACTTACAACTTTTGGAATCAACTCAAGCAACACATTAACTCATGCCCTAGCTTCGTTGACTGGGTGAATCTTAAATCTTTATTTGGTTGGACCGAGCCCAAAATAGGGCAGCCTACGTATCTCACTCCCGAGAGAGGAGAATCAGGTCACACGTAGTTCCATCAGCTTGTTCTTTGTTTTGATTTAATTTTGATTTTGATTTGATTTTTTTTAATTTTATATTTCAAACTCTTTCTTTTATTTTTATTCTCTTGACATTTATCTTTGACTCTATTTTGATTCCAAAAGAGGGATATGAAAGAAAATTAAAACAAAGCTCAAGCGGGTAAACAAAGGACGACACAATGTTTGGATAGAAGAATAAAATGCCTTCATCATATCAATCTTCAAAAATGCAAGTACTAAACATGCAATAAAATCAACAAAGGATCAAATATCATACATAATATCTTTTGACCGCATTAACATTGATAGCCATTTCTGCTATTTTGCCTTCAATATCTATCAAATATAAGGCTCTATTGAGCAACACTTTCTTCACAACAAAGGGACCTTGCCAGTTAGGGGAGAACTTGCCTTTCGCTTCAACCTGGTGAGGAAGGATACATCTCAACACCAACTGACCAACTTCAAAATTCCTGGGACGGACCTTTTTGTTATACGCTCGAGCCATCCTCCTCTGACACAACTGGCCATGACACACAGACGTTAGCCTTTTTTTCTCAATCAAACTCAAATATTCTAGTCGAGTTTTTACCCACTCGTCATCATCAATCTCTGCTTCTACAATGACTCAAAGAGAGGGAATTTCAACTTCTGCAGGGATGACTGCTTCTGTCCCATACACTAATAAATATGGAGTTGCCCCTGTTGAAGTGCGAACAGTGGTACGATAACCTAGCAATGCAAACGGCAACTTTTCATGCCACTGTCTAGACCCTTGTACCAATTTTCGCAGTATCTTTTTTATATTCTTATTGGCGGCTTCTACGATACCATTGGCCTTTGGGCGATATGGAGTAGAAGTTCGATGCGCGATCTTAAATTGTTGACATACTTCTTGCATCAAATGACTATTGAGATTGGCAGCATTATCTGTAATGATCATCGTAGGAATTCCAAATCTACAAATGATATTGGCATGAACAAAATCTACCACAGCCTTCTTTGTCACTGACTTGAAAGTTACTGCTTCTACCCACTTTGTGAAGTAGTCAATGGCTACCAAAATGAATCTATGCCCATTTGATGCCTTCGGCTCAATTGGTCCAATCACATCCATTCCCCAAGCCACGAACAGCCATGGAGTGGCTATTGCATGCAACTCAACAAGTGGAGATCATATCAGATCACCGTGTACCTGACATTGATGACACTTTCGAACAAATTGAATAGAATCCCTTTCCATAGTAAGCCAGTAATAACCTGCTCGAAGAATCTTCTTTGACAAGGCATGACCGTTCATATGCATCCCGCATACTCCAGAGTGTATTTCAACCATGATTGCCGAGGCTTCTTTTGCATCTACACACCTTAAAAGTCCCAGATTTGGGGTTCTCTTATACAAGATTCCCCCACTTAAGAAAAATCCACTAGCCAAATGCCTGATAGTCCTCTTTTGATCATTGGTGGCATATGCTGGGTATTCTCCTAACAGAATGTACCGCTTGATATCCAAGAACCAAGGTTCTCCATCGAGATCTTCTTCAACCACATTACAGTAAGCATACTGATCACGACTTTGTATATGCACTGGATCGATGTAGGCTTTGTCAGGATGTTGGAGCATTGAAGACAGAGTGGCTAAAGCATCAGCAATTTCATTATGAATCCTTGGAATATGCCT